>NW_012111031.1:6112922-6125235 GCF_000951035.1 Colobus angolensis palliatus
TGTCTAATAGGTCAACTAAAATGTGCTACCTGGTATCCAAAGATTGAAACCCTGTCTCTCCAAAAAAATACAAAAAATTAGCTGGGCGTGGTGGCAGGCGCCTGTAGTCCCAGCCACTTGGGAGGCTGAGGCAGGAGAATGGCGTGAACCCGGGAGGCGGAGCTTGCAGTGAGCCGAGATCAAGCCACTGCACTCCAGCCTGGGCAACAGAGCAAGACTCCATCACAAAAAAAAAAAAAAAGAAAGCTATAACCAAGCCCTCCCTCCCCCAACATCGCTGCATTTATTTTTCTTTGTTTTTTTTGTGCTTCTTTAGCTCTGATTGCTCTTTTGAGAGAAGGTGAGAGCCTGGAGGATTTGATGAAACTCTCCCCTGAAGAGCTCTTGCTGAGGTGGGCTAATTACCACCTGGAAAATGCAGGCTGCAACAAAATTGGCAACTTCAGTACTGACATCAAGGTAGGAGGAGCGTTGTTTGAACATGACTCTTTGCAGCAGTGAAGGGGAATTTGGGCGTTAATAAAGAAAAGACAAAGATTTGGGGCTTCGTCTCTTCAGAAGCTCCAGGGTTAGTCTGGTGCTGTTTCGGAGGTGCTCACTGTCCTTAAGAGCCCATCTGCTGCTCTAGTCCTGGGCCACACACAGATCTGCCCAGAGTCCTAGCGCAGCGTCTCAACTGGAGTTTCTGTATCAGGAAGTAGAGGGACAAAGGTGAGCTAGAGGAAGAGCAAGAGAACAGTCTGCTGTCCAAGTAAAGGGAATATATGTAGGTCTGTAATGTCTCTGGTTTCACAAATGGGAGCAGCAGATGGGAATTCATTTTAAAAAATTAAATGAAGATGACTCTTCTAGTTACACTAATAATAGCAAACATTGTGTCTGCAACATGCCCGGCACTGTTCCAACTGATTTATATGTGTATTCTCTTATTGAATCCTTACAACAACCCCATGAGGTAAAGGGTTATCATCCTCTCATTTTACAGATAAAGAGACAAAGAGGTCCATAGGGGAAAGGCTGAGGCAGGAATACACTGTGGTTTTCAAGTATATGAAAAGTTCCATGTCAAGGTGAAAGAAAACAGCTGTTGGCCGTGATGACAGATGGATGAAGATAGAAAGTGGTTAAGGAGCAGAAAGGAATGGAAAGCGGTCCCTAGAAGGAAAGAGAGGAGATGCTGGGATGCAACACCAGGAAAATACTTCAGTCTCCACTTTCTCAAAAGTTAAATAACTTTTCCCCAAAGAGAAAGAGTCAGAGGAAAGTTCACATGACTCAACAGGAGTACACCTAGGCTTGTAATTCTCTGAGTAACAGTTTCCCACTGCCGCATGACGTGCATTCAATGGCATTTAGAACTCAGGGTATGTCAGGCACCGTGCCAGTCAGAGTCAAGCTTCTAGATGGAAAGCCCCCATTTCTTAGGATCTAAGCTAAATCCGTCTTTCTAACTATGCATCTTTCATGGGTTATTAACATTTTTCTACCACCAACCGAACTGAGGTTTAACAGGAGCTGGCTATCATGATCTCCCTTTGTGTTCAACAGTTAAGCTCTGCAGTTGTAAAACATTTCAGCCAAAATTAGGCTGTCTGATCTCAGTTGTAAATTTACCTAATTTCCTATCATTAAATGGCTGTGTTCTCTAGAACAACCATTTTGTGCTTTGGGAAGTGTCTGTATGAGATGGGAACTGGCAAGATGAACACTTACTTATGCAGTGTTGTGCCTGTTCTCCGGCAGCAGCTGCATGGCGACTGACCACACTGTCATGTGTATGTCTGAGTAGCCAGCAACCTTGGGTGATGTCTTTAAATCATGTAGAATTGGCAAAGGCGAGGAGAATACCCAGGCTAGAGCGAGTGAGAAAGGCTCATAAGAGTCAGGTGAAATGAGGTTACTCTTAGCCAAAATAAAAAGACGTAACCCGGGGTAAGCAGATGGTATTGGTGCCTAACACCTGTATGTGACTGTCACTGACTTCAAAATAGCTACAGTGAAAGGTCAGAGAAGGGAGGGTAGAAAGAAGAGAGATGAAGATCAGTTTTCCCAGGTGCAACATCAATGGCTCACACTCTGGTTTTCATCTTTCTGATGCCAAAAGTGGGGAGCGTACCTCTCCTCTGCCCATGCCTTTCCTACCCTAACCAGTTGTAGAAAAAAAAAAAGCAGCTGATTGTTCAATGTTTAAGAGAAATTGAGATACTATTAAATGATTTAAATAAACTACCTGAAAATCTGTGTGCTTTCATTGACTAAAAATAAATTTGTATTTTAAGACTATAATTCTGAGAATTCTTTTTGCCAATATATTTTCAGAATCTAAGAAAACTTGAGAATTCAATACCTGTATCTAATCTGCTCTAACTAAATTGAACCATTTTTCTAACTTCTAGATAAACATGAAATGCACTTATCTTAATATTTCTCCTTTTACATAAAGATTGCTTGTTAATGCTTCAGTCTTCTGTCTTTGACATCTTTATTTTTCTCTTGCTGATTGTTCATTTAAATGTATTTTTAAACTCTGCTTTAAACTTCTGCTTCCTTTTTCTGTCACTTTTTTTTTAATTAAACCTTAGCTGACTGACTTCTACAGCAATATAAAGGTATATATATTTTTTCCTGTATACAATTTAATACATGTAAATAAGTTGTTTTTCTCCCCTAAAGACAACAGAATAATATCCACTTCTTTAGGGTGCCTTTTGTGCATATCTTGTCTATTTTATTGTTACACTCCTTTTAAAAAGAAAAACAAATGTGATATGTAAAGAGACACATAGAACATTCAAATTAGTGAATGTTTCTAGGCTTTGTTAATTAAGTTACATTCTTGAATGATAGCTGAATATGAAATAAAATGTTTGCTTTTGGGAAATCATTGTTGTGCTAAGTATGTAATTAGCTGTGCTATTTTGAAATTGGAATTTCTTAATTTCTCACAGGACTCAAAAGCTTATTACCACCTGCTTGAGCAGGTGGCTCCGAAAGGAGATGAAGAAGGCGTTCCTGCTGTTGTTATTGACATGTCAGGACTGCGGGTAAGGCCGGGGCCCGGTTGTGTTTGGAGAACATGATGCTGCTTTCATGTTGGCGGTTCTGTTGCCCTGTGTGGCCCTGACTCTGGAGTTCCATGACTGGGCATTTCTGCCTAAAGCCCTGTTAAAACTGTAAAACTGTGGGCAGTTTGGGATAATAATTGATGAAAACTGAATCTGGAAATACAACATTAAAGAAAGAAACCAATAGTAATTAAACGCCATCCAGCATGCTAGGCACTTCTGTATATGTTCATCTTTTAGAAGACTCTATCACCCCACATGGGTCTGAATGTTACAATGAAACCTGTTTTGCCACCACTTTAATATTGATCTTGAGAAGTCACTTTGCCTGTTTGTGTGCCTCATTTAGTATCATTGGAGTTAAATCCAATGAGTTCATATTGAAGTCAACTGATTCCTAATGAGGAGTAAAAGTAAATGAGAAGTAAAGCTCATAAAATGCATAGCGTGTAGTGTTATCTAGTAAAGTGTCATTTTTTTTTATTTTTTATTTTTAGAGAGTCTCGCTCTGTCACCCAGGCTAGAGTGCAGTGGCAAGATCTTGGCTCACTGCCAGCTCTGCCTCCCGGGTTCACGCCATTCTGCCATTCTCCTGGCTCAGCCTCATGAGTAGCTGGGACTATAGGCGCCGCCACCATGCCCGGCTAATTTTTTGTATTTTTAGTAGAGACGGGGTTTCACCGTGTTAGCCAGGATGGTCTCGATCTCCTGATCTCGTGATCCGCCCGCCTCCGCCCCCCAAAGTGCTGAGATTACAGGCGTGAGCCACCGCGCCCGGCCTAGTAAAGTGTCATATTGAGAAATAATCCTAATTTAAAGTTTTGTTTTCTGAAAATTGGTGGTTTCATATACTTTAAGGACAGTGGGCTATATTTCCACAAAATTTTAGTGTTGTTTTAAGAGTCGCTTACAAATGGCTGGAGATTCTCTAGAATTATTCGAGCACATTGAGTGGTTCAAAATCTGAAGTCTACAAAAATAAAATTGATATTATATATTTATCAATAGCAATATGTAGGTTAACTGATAAAATTTATTTTGTTTGGGTTGCAAGTATACCAACTCATTGTGGAGACGGTGGATACGCTAATCACATGCTCTTATTGGCAAGTGTAAATATCTTTTGTGAACTGGTTATGGGAATATAAATTAATAAATAAAATTTTTTGATAGACAATCTTATGACATCTGTGCAAGAAAAAAATAAAAAGGAATCTTAATGGTTGGAAATAATTAAGATAAACTCAAATGATAAATTTTCAGAATCTACTGCATCTCTTTTGAAACAGGGCAACCAACCATTCATCTGAAATAGTTTGATAATGGAGATGAGAGACCTTCGTTACTTAACCTCTGAGATTCCTTTTACTTGTGACTTTGATTTTGGTGCAGGTGCGTGTAGGCAACAATGTGCTGTTATTAAGTGTCTGCCTGAGATAGACACTGATGGTTTCAGTGAGGTTCCCATTTCTTTTCACATTATGCAGTCTGCTTTGTGCATGGAGAGTCTTGACCCAGCCCTGAGACATCCTTTTGCATTGCAGGAGAAGGATGACATCCAGAGGGCAGAATGCATGTTGCAGCAGGCGGAGAGGCTGGGCTGCCGGCAGTTTGTCACAGCCACAGATGTTGTCCGAGGGAACCCCAAGTTGAACTTGGCTTTTATTGCCAACCTCTTTAACAGATACCCTGCCCTGCACAAACCAGAGAACCAGGACATTGACTGGGGGGCTCTTGAAGGTAACTGCAAAGTACTTGCTTACGATGGGGAAAGGCACTCACAATTCTAATTCTATGGCATTTCAAACTCACTTCCTAAGCAAATATAAACTATTTGCACATGCAAACAGGCCATTAATTCTCTGGTATGCAACAAAGAGAATAAATAGATTCATCAAGTCAATTTCAGCCAAGCAGGAGTAATTAAATACCATTATATCACGTCCATTATACAAAGACTTCATCCGTTATCAGAATTAAATGTTTTAGGAAAGATAATGCATTTAATTATTAGATGAAATAAATCCAGAGTTTCAAAAAGATAATTTATATACTTAATGGACTGTGTTGATTCCTAGAGGCAAGAAGCTGCCACCATTCATTATCAAAAAATGCTATTTAATGTATGCCGGGATATGCTTACTGAGTTTTGGTTTGTTTTGTTTCTTATGGGAGGTACAGAAAAGTATTTTGAGGCAGAATCCCTAACAGTTGTATTTTTCAGGTTAATGCTCCAAGATTCAACAAAAAGTATATAGCTTTAATTAGATTCTACCAGGTAGAGGTGCCAGAGATGTTTACTTGATTTTTTTAAAAAAGTCATGAACTAGTCCCAATATTGAGACAAAAAGGTCGATTAATATTAAATGAATGTCATGCAAGCAAGGAGATTCAGATCTGAAGTATGAGTTGATCCTTTTCCACAGCACTTTACTCTCACTAGAAATGCAGCATAATCGTGCTTCCACACTCCTGCATTTGTGTCATTTGCTGAATTATGGTCAGGGGGTTGTGTGCATTTTGTTGACTCCTAAATCTATATATCCAGCCCACTAATCACCCATTTCAGCTGCTTCTAGAATATTCCTGTTTGGGTCCTTGGCTATCATTTGAGGTGCAGCATATGCAAAACAGAATTGATTATTTTCCCTCCCACCCCCAACCATTGCGTTTCCAGCCCACCTCCCATCCCATTTGCCCTCTTTTAGAAATGCTCCATTTCTATTAATCATACCATTTGTTTTTCTTTAGTCACCAAAACTAAAGACCTTGGATCCTATTGTATCTTCCTATCCTTCATCCCTACATCCACTAAATCAGCAAATACTAATAATTCTTCCTTTGGAACATTTTCTCAATTGTTACGTTTCTTTTCTGCTCTTCCAAACTCATTACCTCATACACCAATTATTTTAATGGATCTTGGAGCCTCCATTTATCAAATGCTTGAGTGTATCCCACATGCTAATGTCAAACACTCTGCTCTCTGCTGTGTTTAATTCAAATGCATATCACCTTTCAGTGATTCTGCACACTGCTGCCAGGCACATCCCAGCACTGATTTTATTATATCTCTGCCTTGCTCAAGAATGTATTGTAGTAATTTTACAAAGCCATAAAGACTGCCATTGTCTAATAGGTCAACTAAAATGTGCTACCTGGTATCCAAAGATTGAAACTCTGTCTCTCCAAAAAAATACAAAAAATTAGCTGGGCGTGGTGGCGGGCACCTGTAGTCCCAGCTACTTGGGAGGCTGAGGTAGAATGGTGTGAACCCGGGAGGCGGAGCATGCAGTGAGCTGAGATCGCACCACTGCACTGCAGCCTGGGAGACAGTGAGACTCTGTCTCAAAAAACATAAATAAATAAATAAATAAAATCTCCAGTTCTGACTCCTTCTTCCAGATAGGGTTATCTCATTGGGCTGTACAGTATAGACCCCTGACCAAACCAGTTCCTGATATTCTTAATAGAGACCTTGCCTGTTGCTCCCTTTATATGCATATTTATACTGTCTTCTACTCCCACCCCTTGCTATCTCCCCAAATCCTCTACTCTTTCCTTTTTCTGATCCAGATTTTGCTAGCTATCCAAGGGCAAGTTCAAATTCTGCCCCCTCCAAATTCAGTCCATACTGTTCTTTTCCCTGTCTCAACTCAAATAACAGATATATCTATCTCCTAAGTGAGTTCTGTAGCTTGTCTGATCTCTGTTTGATGCCTGAAAGTCCTGTTTTTTCCAGCAAGAAGGTAAGCCTTTGAGAGCCAACTGAACGGCTACCCCACACAGGATTCCACACACTACTAATAGATGCTGTAGAAATACATGTGGAATTGAAATGGAAAAGAAAAATTAACACCATATAAGAACCCTCATCCAAATCCAATAGGGTTTATTTTATTTCTTTCTTTCATTCTATTTTCAGTTTTTATTGCATCCTCTTTAGTTAAACTTTGGTCATAAAAAAAGGCATGTTTTCTTCCATCCCAAAACATAACCCGTCTTCCTTCATCTAGGTGAGACGAGAGAAGAGCGGACATTTAGGAACTGGATGAACTCTCTGGGTGTTAACCCTCGAGTCAATCATTTGTACAGGTAGGAATATTTGGGAACTCATTCTAATGTAAGACAGAGACCTCGAAAGAGCCATAGGATTCCAAATACCACCATGATGTGCATTCTCTTCACAAAATGTGCATACCTTGATGGAAGGGGAAAAGTGCCAAGTTGAGCTTCAGATGTTGGCTATTCAGCTGAAAAACTCACCTACATACATCAGTCTCACTGTGTGCTCAATATGTAAATCGTACCTCAACAAAATGAAACATTTACTCTATGTCATAAGTGATCATACATATAATCTGCTCACAAGCAGGCAAAACAACAGATGTTAAGTTTGTGGTGAAGTGTCTCCTACGCCACTTGTTAAAGCCATCTTCATTTTGTTTTTTTAACATTTCTTTTACATTTACTTAGTTTTACAATTTTTAAACCTTTAGGTACAAGGGTACATATGTGGGTTTGTTATATAGGTGAATTGCATGTTACAGGGGTTTGGTGTACAGATGATTTCATCACCAGAGTGCTCTTTCTTTTCCCGAGGCAGCATGTGTTGGATGGAAGGGCATAGCTGCTCACACCTGGGAGGAGTGAGTCCCCCAGTCTCTTTGAGTCGTGGTTTCTTCACCTCTATAGATGGAGCTACGACCACCAGTGTGCAGGGTTGTTGTGAATATTCTCTAAACTAATATGTAAGAAAGTGTCTGGCCCATTGTAGGCCCTGAATAAATGTGGGATATCTGAGAATCCTTTTGTGTTTGTTTTGTTCAGTGACTTATCAGATGCCCTGGTCATCTTCCAGCTCTATGAAAAGATTAAAGTTCCTGTTGACTGGAACAGAGTAAACAAACCGCCATACCCCAAACTGGGAGGCAATATGAAGAAGGTAAACAATGATGGTTCTGATGTTCCAGCAGGCAGGCAAGTCATAGCCTGCAAGAGCGCTCTAAATACTTTATAAGGCAGCCAAACAATGTTTATCCAGAAATTAAATTCTAGTACAGCAATCAGAAACCTGAATAGGTTTATTAAAGCATGTCCATTATTTCAGTCGATTACTTATTTATAATTCCATGTTGGATGTCTTCAAACATTATCATGCAAAAATTCTAATTAAGATAATTAGAGCAAGCAGAGAGCCACAGGGATTTTTCCCTCAGCAGGATCTTTATTCTAATTTCTAAAGAATTGGAGCTTTGTACTGACAGCTAGACTTGTTCAAATAGTTTGTTGACTGTCAACACAGTGGGAACATTGTTTTGAAACAACAGGGTTGACACAGCCATTTCTCAGCATTTCTTATTGCTGTGACTGTTAATGATCCATGCGTAGCTGCAGGAATATCTGTTCACATGTCTGTTTGCTATGTGTGCAGAGGATGGAGACTCCAAATTTCCCATGTCAATCTCTGTGAATTCACCTATTTTAGAAATATTACATGTAGGTAGGTAACTAAGGATGGGTCTCCATTTATGTAGTGTGATATAGCGGTGAACATATTCATAATAAGGAATTCATTTCGGTTTTCCACATTATGAATTTTTTTTATGAAAGTGAGGGGTTTCTAAGGAAAGATGAAAAATTCTTTACTTTTGCATCCTAGCATTGCAGAACCAGTTGAGACTTGAGAAGTCATTCAGTCTGACCATATTTATTTCATTTTTTATCTTTATTTTTATTATTTATCTGGTATTTATCATACTCAAGATGGTGACGTTAAATCGTTTTCCTTTCTGCTCATTCAGCTTGAGAATTGTAACTATGCGGTAGAATTGGGGAAGAATCAAGCGAAGTTCTCCCTGGTTGGCATCGGTGGACAAGATCTCAATGAAGGAAACCGCACTCTCACATTGGCCTTGATTTGGCAGCTAATGAGAAGGTAGTATAGCTTATGGAAGTGGCTTTTTCTTGAATGCATTATTTACCTGGAAAAATATTAGCAAATTTTTAGCAGTATGAGTTAATTCAGTAAATGTATGTTTTAAGCTAATCTTAATAACCAGAGAAGCACTTTTTACCTTTCTGCTTTTTGTTTCAGTTCTGTCGGTTTTTGTTTCAAGTATCGTGAAACTCTGTTATTAGGTTCATAAACAGTTTAGATTGTTGTTTCATTCTGATTTAATCATCCCTTTGTCCTTATGAAATACTCTTCTTTATGCCTACTAATATTCTTTTCTCTGAAATCTATTTTTTCTGACATTAATAGATAATAGCTACTATTGCTTCTACAGGCTTCCTATTGATTAGTGGTCAGCATGGCGTATCTTTTTACCATCCTTTTACTTCAACTGATCTGTGTAAATAACAATTACTTTTAAAGGGATTTTTTAAATAAAGTTGAAATTATGCTATATTTATCTACATATTTACTATTTCTAGTGCTCTTCCTACTATTTTATAGATTAAGATTTCCATTTGGTATCATTTTCTGTCTACCTAAAATATTTCTAATCGCACAAGTCTGCTGGTGATGAATGATTTCAGCTTCTGTACGTCTGAAAATGTCTATTTCATTTTCAAAAGATTTTTTTCTCTGAGTGCAGAACTCTAAGTTGATAGTTTTTTCTTTCAGTATTTTAAAGATAGTTTCACTGTCTTCTGGCCCACATTGTTTCCAAGAGGAAATCTATTGTCATTCTTATCTTTGTTTCCTTGTATGTAGTATTTCTTTTCTGGCTTAAGATTTCTCTTTATTACAGGTTTTAGGTAATTTTATTATGATGTATATTGTTGTTTCTTGTTTTGTTTCTTTTTTTTTTTTTGAGACAGAGTCTTGCTCTGTCACCTAGGCTGGAGTGCAGTAATGCGATCTCTGCTCACTGCAATCTCCACCTCCTGGGTTCAAGTGATTCTCCTGCCTCAGCCTACTGAGTAGCTGGGACTACAGGTCCACGCCACCATGCCCAGCTAATTTTTGTATTTTTAGTAGAGACGGGGTTTCACCATATTGGACAGGCCGGTCTCAAACTCCTGACCTAATGATCTGCCCGCCTTGGCCTTCCAAAGGGCTGGGATTATAGGCGTGCCACCCCACCGTGCCCAGCCCCATTGTTGTTTCTTATGCTTGACGTTTGTTAACTTATAGGATCTATGGGTTTATACTTTCCATAAAATTTGGAAAACTTAACTTTCATCTCTTCAAATATATCTTCTGTACCCACCAACCCTGGTTCTGGGGGATTCCAAGTGCGTGTATATTTGATCATTCAAAGTTGTCCCTAAGCTCACTGATGCTTTATTTATTTATTTTCTCTATGTTTCATTTTGGATAACTTGTATTGCTATGTTTTCAAGTTCACTAATCTCTTTTGTGTGTGTGTGTGTGTGTGTGTGTCTAATGTTCCATTAACTCCATCCAGTGTATATGTTTTTTAACCTGGATATTATTGTCTCCATGTATAGAAATTTTGAGTCATTTTTGTATCTCCCATATCTGTCCTTTCCTTTACCTTCTTGAACATACGGAAAATAATTACAGTAACTTATTTTGTGATCTGTTTCTACTAATTTATTTTCATCTTCATTATGAGTCATATTTTTTGGCTTCTTTGGATGCTGCTAATTTTTTAACTATATGTTGGATATCATGAATTTGACCTTGCTGTGTATTGGATATTTCTGTATTCCTTTAAATATTCTTAAATTTTATCCTGGGATAGACTTAAGTTACTTAAATACAGTTTGATCCATTTGAGGCTTACTTTTAAGCTCAATTAATCTAGAGCTCATTTTGCTTGTTAGTAATGAGAAAATAGTCTTCTGAGTACTTTACTTGATGCTCATGTATTATGAAATTTTTCCACTCCAGCTGGTGGGAACAAATTATTTCCAGCCTTGTGTGAGCCCCAAGGATTGCTCTGCCAGCTCATTTCTGGTGGGTTTTCCCCGCAGCCTCTGGTAGTTTCTTCACACATGTGCACTGAGCAGTCCTCAGCTGAAGACTGAGGGAAACCCACTGAAGGCCGCTGAAGCTTTCTTTCTGAATGACTGTCTTCTCTCGATACAGTTCTCACTGCTCTGATATTCTTCCCCCTAAATTCTAAGCACCCGGGCTTCCTTCATTTCTCATTCCTGTTTCCTCCACTCAAGAGGATGGCCATGCTCTGTTTGAGTTTTCTCCTCCTCTGCTGCAGCTTGGAAACTTTTTCCATGCTGGGAAAATCTTAAGGCTCACTTTGTTTTCTTCTTTTCAGGGGCCACTGTCCTGTGCTTCCTATTGTCTGATGTCTGAACAACATTGTTTCGTATGTTTTTCCCTGTATTAGAGGTGTTGAATGTGGTTCCTGTTATTCCATCATGGCCAGAAACAGAAGTTCCTTTCATAGAGAACTTTAGAAACGTTTTGGAACTGAATATAAGTTTGACTAATGTGAGAATTATAGGGTGATATTAGTTAAACAAAAATAGAATATAAGAAGATACGCAAACAGAAAATAGATTATAAGAGAAAGAAACAATTTTGGTACAAAATCATAAGCTTGGGAAGACTTTTAGATAGGAATTCTGTGAGTAATAAAATAATTTACTTGTAAATGCTTCGGTCTTTCCCCTTATACTAATAGCTCTGACAAAGCAGGAATTTTACATCCCCTCATTAGAGTCTATGTTAGTGTGACATAATTCATTTTCCTACCTGGAAGGAAGCCCCAGAAACTGCATGTCACATTACATTCCGTCTGGCAAGATAATGGCAAAGGCAAGGTTTGTGGTGTGCCTAGGCACTGCGGCTTTAGTTCCAAGACACTGTCTGTAGATCCTAATAATGGCCGGCTCTGGATGTAATTGTGTCAGTATTTCCAGATAAGGTAGGATAATCAGAAGTGATCATTAAAGATTTCACTCCCTGATTCACATTTACTTTACTAAATGTAGAGCTCCATTACCCATTTGTAAACTGGGGTCTTTTTAATGATGGAGGCGGATGTCATAAGGCTCCCCTGATGCCTAAAACTCCAGAGCTAAAGAAACTGCAACTCTATCTTTTAGTTTACTGCATGTATCCAGAACATCACTGAAAACTGCTTAGGGCTGTTCTCACCCATGTATTTCCAGATGCTATTTCCAAGCTATCTTTATTATCTTCCACAAGTTTTAAATTTTTAACAGATTAGCAATTCATACTGATTGCTTTAAAAACCAAAGCAAAAGTCCTTTTAGTTGCAACAGTTAAACTGACTCATGGGTTTCAA
>NW_012111031.1:6125890-6127118 GCF_000951035.1 Colobus angolensis palliatus
ACAGAGAAATATATTACTGTAGAAGGAGAAGAAATGACTGATAATTATATAAATGGCACCAGAAGGGATTTTTTTTCCCTGCATGCCATATATTAAAAGATCTATTAAATTTACCGCCAGTTCTAGCTGGAATGTATTTCATTGAATTGTGCTGATGTGCTAATTTGGTCATTTATCTGGACAATAAATAGTTTGTCATTTTTTCCCATGAGAGCAAATGAGAGATATGTACTTAAACTTCCCTTTCCCCTTCAGTAGCTTGGAAATCATTCTCAGGGTGGACAGTTGGCAGACAGCGTGTGCATAAACTTGCAGATAAAACCCTTGAAGCAAGCAGGCTGCCAGCATATGGCAGTGATAGCTCTGCTCAAACAAATGAACAAAGAATCTGAAGCAGACAAATAGGAAACTCTCCCCAAGTCAAACAGGCTGTGGATGGTGAAGTCAGGATGGGTCCTTCAAAAACAAAACACCACAGTTTGTTCCTCTGTTTGTGCCACATAGTAAATAAATAAAACAAGTGTTGGAAGGCAGGAAAGTAAGCAGGTAATAATCACATCCCTGTGGTGTCTCACATCCAAACTTCATCAATCCTCTTGCTGAAGGAAGAACTGGCTAAAGCTGGAGCTCATAATGCTGTTTCATTTTGACAAAGAGCTTTTCAGCACAGCACATTTTGCAAACACTGGTAATACTGAGATCTTGTTTGGAGGGCTCCATTTAATAGCACGGTCATCCCGAAGCAGGTTTGATGCTATGCAGTAATGATCTCAAAAGGAAAAATCTAGAAAGACACAGACCAAATTAGTTTTTGTTTTATATTTTGAATCTTTATTTAGATGAGCAATTGCTTAGTGTACTATCTAGAATGGAGGCTCCAGCCTAATTTTTCTTTTTTTTTTTGGAGACAGTTTTGCTCTTGTTGCCCAGGCTGGAGTGTAATGGTGTGATCTCAGCTCACTGCAACCTCCACCCTCCGGGTTCAAGCAGTTCTCCTGCATCAGCCTCCAGAATAGCTGGGATTACAGGCATGCGCCACCACACCTGGCTAATTTTCTACTTTTAGTAGAGACAGTGTTTCTCCATGTCGGTCAGGCTGGTCTCAAACTCCTGACCTCAGGTGATCTGCCCGCCTCAGCCTCCCAAAGTGCTCGGATTACAGGCATGAGCCACCGTGCCGGGCCCAGCCTAATTCTATTCTTTCTTCCCTTTGTGTTTTTTTTTTTCC
>NW_012111031.1:6127920-6174831 GCF_000951035.1 Colobus angolensis palliatus
GCAACTCCTGATGAAGGGAAGTGAGAACTAGGTCCTGGGACAAGAGAAGCTACCAGAAGATTAAACTTAGTTTGTTCCATCAGGTTATATATGGAGAGGACCTAATGAAGCAAGCACTAACCTACCGTTTTTTTATTCAGACATTCATCAGGCAGAAATTCTTAGATGTTACAGTAAATGCTAATAACTTAATATGCATGCTATCCAGAAATAAGAAGCCAGTTATGCCATAAAATGTAATATTTATGAACAGATCGAAAGTAGGATCTTTTCCAAACTAGAAATATTTTGAAAATCTATCTGCACTTATCCCATTTATACTCATGATTTCTCAGCAATTTGTTCCCATCTTTGGGCCCAGACTAAACATCATTATTATCCCCTTGCTTTCCCTGGGAGAAAGTCACTCCATTTATTTCACCCGCCACTCTGTGCCTTCATTTACTAGATGCCCAGTAGTGCTAGGCAGTCTGCTAAGCTCTGATGAACAGGGCACATGGACCCTGTCCGAGGGCACCCAGTGGGTGCCAATGCCATCAAAAGTTCTGAGAAACAGGTTTGAAGCAAGTGTATCAATACTGATTAATACACTGTGTAAGCTGGAAAAGTGATACCTGAGCTGAGGATTGTTCAAAAGATTAGGAATTCACTAGAAGGGAAGAGGGCCCAGGCAGTGAGTACAACTGAGTCCCAGAAGCAGGAGGCAGAAGGAGGATGGAGGGGTGGCCGGGAAGCTGCTGATGGCTCTGTGCGGTTGAAATGTGTATAGGTCTTTGTGTGTGTGTGTGTGTGTGTGTGTGTGTGTGTGTAGCACACGATGAGCAAGGAAGCAGGGAGGGAAGAAGGAAATCACAGATGTGCTGGAAAAGAACACTAGAGCCAAAATGTAAAGGGTCTTGTGTGCTGTATGCTGGAGCTTAACCTGTATTCTTTGGGCCATGTCGAGTCACTTTAAATGACGTGACCAAGCAGGGAACAGTGGCATGTATCTGTGGTCCATTCCATACTGAGGACGCTGAGGTGGGAGGATTGCTTGAGCCCAGAAGTTCGCGGACACAGTGAGCCATGACCATACCTGTGAATATCCACTGCACTCCAGCCTGGGCCATGGGCCGCGCACTGAGACTCCATCTCTAAAAAAAAAGACCAGAACTGTACTTCAGAAAGGAAATTCTGTGAGATGGAGAAACAGAATGAAGAGGAGCTAAGTGATTTGAGGGAGACTTGGGAGGTGTAACTGATAGGATGTCACTTAAATGTGAATTTTGATAAAGAAAAGTTACAGAAGCCATTTTCCTTCCTCTCTTCAATAATGGGAAGGTGCTTTAACCCAGAGGAAGCAAGGCATTGCTCTTATTTCAGGGACTAAATTTGAAAACCATCTGGAAAGTCATGGGAGAACTGTACTGTCCATAGGAGCAGTAACTAGAGGAAGATACCCAATGGATTATGTAAGCAAAATCCTAGAGCACCCAAGTGGAGGGTGACCTGAATTTAGGTAGACTGGTCAGATGAGAGTCAGTCACAGGATTCTTGAGTTTCAGTTTGAGAAGCACACACTGCAATTCTAGCCCTGAAGGCCTTTCATGTGTCATTTGATCCCCTCCTGCCAACCTGAACCATGAAGTCAACAAGCCCACGTGTTCCTCGACTCTGGGCTTTCTCCCTTGTATTTCCCTTTCAGAAGGGAGTAGCTTTAGGGAATGGTGGTTCTTCTCTGCTCCAGGGAATGTTTCGGTTTTTTGTTTTTTGTTTTTTTGTTTCTTTTCTTTTTGAGACAGAGTCTTACTCTGTCACCCAGGCTGGAGTGCAGTGGCACTATCTCAACTCGCTGCAACCTCTGCCTCCCAGGCTCAAGCAATCCTCCTGCCTCAGCCTCCCTAGCAGCTGGGACTACAGACAAGCGCTGCCATGTCCAGCTAATTTTTTGTGTGTGTTTTTGGTAGAGACCGGGTTTCATTATGTTTCCCAGGCAGGTCTGGAACCCCTGAGCACAAGCGAACTGCTCACCTCGGCCTCCTAAAGTGCTGGGATTACTGGCGCCTGGCCTACTCTAGAATTTTGAGAGGTTAAAACATCTTCTTAATAAATGTCCCCCAACCCCTCCAAAACAACAAACAAACCAATTCTGGCAACAGTAGGTATTTAAGGTAATTCTTACCTTCAGACTAAAGATTACCCTTGTCAGCATATTTCTGACATTTTTACTTATACAAGGAAAAAAATATTTTATACTTTTTCTTTATCATGTAGGCTATTCAGACTTTTCCAGTGTTGAATTATTTCTTGATTTTAATTATTTTTTTTAATTGTCACAGGTTGGAATCTTTTCCTTCATTTGCCTTTCCTTGCATTTTTTACCCTTTGCCTTTTTCTTTTTGCTCAGAGCAATGATCGAGCTTAGAAGGAGGTATTTGCTTTACATTTCATTATAATAGCCATAAAGTCACATCTTAAGTTATTCTAAAAGGAACTAATGTTGTTATATATTCTTTTTTTTCTCTCAAATGTAATGGTGTCTAGACTGTCTTCTATGACATACCTGAAAAAAAACCTCCAACCTTAACTACTTTCTGTTTATATTAAATTCTTTAGCCACTGTTCTCCAGAAAGCGTTCTTTATTTTGTTCAGGTATACACTGAATATCCTTGAAGAAATTGGTGGTGGCCAGAAGGTCAATGATGACATTATTGTCAACTGGGTGAATGAAACGTTGAGGGAAGCAGAGAAAAGTTCATCCATCTCTAGTTTCAAGGTAAATTTCTTTGTCTTCTGCTAGAGGCCATCTGAGCTCTATGCCTATCTGTACTGTTTTCATTATGTGTTCAAGTGACCTTCAGTGTTAGGTATTAGAGCCTCCCCCTCCCATTTCAATTTTGCTTAAATGACTCGTTGTTGTTTTGATGTTCATCAGCCATTTCATTGATGAATTTCTCAATACTTCCCCCATAATAATTAATCATAAAAACCCATCATTAAAAAAAATTTCAACTTTTATTTTGGATTTAGAGGGTACATGTGCAAATTTGTTACATGGGTATATTGAGTGATGCTGAGGTTTGGGGTAGAAATAAATCCACCACCCAGGCACGGAGCATTGTACCCAACAGGCAGTTTTTCAAGCCCTTGTCCTCCCCGCTCCCTCCCCATTCGCGTAGTTTCTACTGTCTATTTTTAATTTTTATTTATTTTTTAATTTTACTTTTTATATCTGTTTTTTGTGACAAGGTCTCACTCTGTCACCCAGGCTGGGGTACAGTGGCATGATCGTGGCTCACTGCCGCCTCAACCTCCTGGGCTCAAGTGACCCTCCTGCCTCAGCCTCCCGAGTAGCTGAGACTACAGGTGCACACTACCATACCCAGCAATTTTTTTTTTTTTTGGGAAATGAGGTCTCACTATGTTGCCCAGGCTGGTCTCAATTTCCTGGCCTCCAGAGATCCTTCTGCTTCAACCTCCCAAAGTGCTTTGGGACTACAGGCGTGAGCCACCATGCCTGGCCTATTCCCATCTTTGTGTCCATGTGTACTCAGTGCTTAGTTCCCACTTAAAATCCGTGATTTTAGAATCAAGATTTTAGGCATTGTTCTTTCAAAGTAATATAAACTATGATAGTATTCGTAAAATGTGGGCACCTCCATGATTCAGATTAACATTATAAAGGTGACATATAAAATGCTCAAAGATCTCCCTTGTGATTTTTTTTTTTTGTAAAAAAGCAGTTGTGTACTTCTAGCTAAATCCCATTTTTATTAATAGCAGCATTTCATTAAATTTCTTGACTCATGTTTCATACATTAACTGGATTTCTCCTCAAGGGACCTGTGCACTCGATCCACATCACCATAATGCCTGGGCCATCTTAACTACATTTTTCCAGCTTGAAGGTCAGGATTAGGGGGAGGAACCCCTTCAGACTTGTATTAACAGGGTTGGTGAGGCGGTTCATCGTGATATCCATCCTGCGTTTCAAAATCAAGAAAAAATGAAAATCTCTTTCCACAAGCAGTAGCAGAAGATGTTGTCAGGGCAGGGCTGTCGCAGGAGTGTCCACCTGCTGTGAGCTCATCACCGTCACTTCTGCTCCATCTCCAGCCTACTGTTCAGTCTGGAGAGCTGAGCAGTCAGGAGTGGATGCTGGTCACTGATGCAAGCAGATTCTTCCAGAAGGAGATTTGGAAAGGCAGTAAAGAAAAGCAAAGTCGAAAGGAGCTCTAAATATTGAATGTGCTCTGGCTACCAGGGGCTCCTTGTTCATATCTCAGGGTGTCTTCACTGACATTGTAAAGCTGGCTTTACTGTTTTCCTCATTTTATAGGTGAGGACATCAAAGCTTGAGTAACTTCCTGAGAGCATGGCTAGTAATTGTATGTGATGATCCACAAATGGGAGGAAAATGCCTTTTACCTGTGGGGTGAGGCTGTAGAGTGTAGTGTATCTGTAGGTAGCTTAGCTGTTAATATGAAGTGGCCAGTCACATAGCCCAGGGGTGCTTCTCTTCCTAAAATAGCTGCTGTTCCAGCCCATTACATTAGGCTGTGGCTTCTGGGGTGTTCTTATGGGGACAAGATTTGGTAAGCAATGCTGGGGTTCACTCTTAGAAAGGTTTGGCAATTCTTTTGCTCCTTGTAACACTCGGGGCTCATTTTCTCCTGTCTTCCTAGTAAGTCGTTGCAGAATTGGTTAAGTAAAAGAGGCCACATAGTGTACCGAAAGAAATGTCATACTAGCCCCACATTCCTTTTATGTGAAGCCCTTTAAAAAATGAACACAACCCACTCTTTAAAAAAAAAATAGATTCAGAGAGTACATCTGCAGGTTTGTTACAAGGGTATATTGTGTGATGCTGAGGTTTGGGCTTCTATTGAACCAGTCACCCAAGTAGTGAGCATAGTGCTGAACAGATAGTTTTTCACCTTTAACCCACTTCCACCCTCCCCCTGCTTGTATTCATCAGTGTCTATTTTTCCTACCTTTATGTCCATGTATACCTAATGTTTAGCTTTCTCTTATAAGTGAATAGATGCAGTATTTGGTTTTGTGTTACTGTATTGATTCACTTAGGATAATGGCCTCCAGCTGCATCCATGTTGCTGCAAATGACATGATTTTATTCTTTTTTATGGCTGCATATTTTATCCTTTTTTATGGCTCCATAGTATTCCGTGATGTATATGTACCACATTTTCTCTATCTAGTCCATCGTTGATGGGCACCTAGGTTGATTCCATATCTTTGCTATTACGAATAGTGCTGTGATGAACATGAGCATGCAGGTGTCTTTTTGGAAGAATAATTTATTTTCCTTTGAGTATGTACCCAATATTGGGATTGCTGGTTCAAATGGTAATTTTATTTTTAGTTCTTTGAGAAATCTCCAAACTGCTTTCCACAGGGGCTGAACTAATTTACATTCCCACCAACAGTGTATAATCATTCACAACCTCACCAATACCTGTTATTTTTTGACTTTTTAGTAATAGCCCTTCTGAATGGTGTGCAGTGGTATCTCATTGTGGTTTTGGTCCTCATTTCTGTAATGATTAGTGATGCCGAGCATTTTTTCATATGGTTGACACAATCCACTCTTTTTAACCTTATGTCTTTCTCTAGTTGTGCTAACTTCCTTCCATTTATTATTTGAGAACGACTACCAGCTATTGGTAGACAGTGGGTTTTCTGGGAGGTTACTGATGCCCCTACAGAAACTACAGTTTATATGAAACGCTATGTGGAATACTGCTGCATTTCCCAGACCAGGCTGTGTATAGTACTTATTTAAGAAGAAAAAGCCATGCACTTCCTTTGAGCTGAATGGGAGTAACTTTGGGACACGTTGATGAAACCCTCCCTTTCTCTCTGTGTAGGACCCAAAGATTAGTACAAGTCTGCCCGTTCTGGACCTCATCGATGCCATCCAACCAGGTTCCATTAACTATGACCTTCTGAAGACAGAAAATCTGAATGATGATGAGAAACTCAACAATGCAAAGTACGTAAATAGAAATAAACCTAAGATCGGGAGGGAAGGACCCAACTGGCAGCTGGATGGTTGTAAAGTCTAATGCTCATGCCTTTATGCAAACGTTTCATTTTCACTATCCATGCGTTTCCTTCTCAGGACTTATTGTAGTCTCATCATCACTATTTTGGATATGGTACAATAGTAGTTTAAAGCTCCTAGTGCCAGAATGGAAGCAAGACAAAAATAATAATAATAAGAGTATTCTTGTAATTGATAAGCAAGCCTATAGTTTCATAAAACCAATTTCCTAACCAAATGCCCCATTCATGAATATTCATGGATAAGAATGTACAGGGCTAGGGTTCCACAGCAGAGCCTTTGCCAGTGTGAGAGCCACTGTCTTGTGCTTTACCATGCAGGTCATCTGCCAAATGATTCCTCTAGAGTGAGTGTCAGCATATTACAGTTTCTGAGCCAGATTTGCCCTGTTGTCTGCTTTTCTAAATAAAGTTTTATTGAAACACAGCCTATTCCTTTGCATCTTGTCTAGAGCTGCTTCCCTGCTACAACAGCAGAGTTGCGTAGTTACAACGAAGCCTAAGATGTTTACTATCTAGTCTTCTGCAAAAAAAAGCTGATGAACTTCTGCTCCAGACAGATGCTTTTCTCAGATCAGGTTCTGTTCGTTTCCTTGCGCTGCCACAACAAAGTACTAGACAAACCGGGCGGAAGAAGTTTCTTCTCTCACAGTTATAGGAGCTAAAGATTTGCAATCAAGATGTTGGCAGGATTGGTTTCTTCTGAGGGAGAATCTGCCCCATGCCAGTCTCTGCCTCCGTCTTCACTTGGCATTCTTCCTGCGTGTCTGTGACTTCACACGGCTGTCTTCCTCCTTTGCGTTTCTCTGTGATGCTTCTTTTCTTAGAAAGACACCAGTCCTATTGGATTAAGGTCCCACCCAACTCCAGCATGACCTCATCTTAACTATTTACATCTACAGCAACCCTCTTTGCAAACAGGGTCACACTCTGAGGTGCTGGGGGTTAAGACTCCACAGGTAAAAGGCATTTTCCTCCCATTTGTGGATCATCACATACAATTACTAGCCATGCTCTCAGGAAGTTACTCAAGCTTTGATGTCCTCACCTATAAAATGAGGAAAACAGTAAAGCCAGCTTTACAATGTCAGTGAAGACACCCTGAGATATGAACAAGGAGCCCCTGGTAGCCAGAGCACATTCAATATTTAGAGCTCCTTTCGACTTTGCTTTTCTTTACTGCCTTTCCAAATCTCCTTCTGGAAGAATCTGCTTGCATCAGTGACCAGCATCCACTCCTGACTGCTCAGCTCTCCAGACTGAACAGTAGGCTGGAGATGGAGCAGAAGTGACGGTGATGAGCTCACAGCAGGTGGACACTCCTGCGACAGCAACCCTCTTTGCAAACAGGGTCACACTCTGAGGTGCTGGGGGTTAAGACTCCAGCATATGAATTTCAAAGAGACACAGTTCAGCTCATACCACAGGTCTAGAAGTGACAAGGATCTAGTGCCCAGCATCCCTGCTTTATAGTCTCAACAGAGCCCTTCTTTCTGTTTCCAGTTTGGGAAAGTGGGAACCTGTGCTCCTGGGATGCCGACGTTTAACACAATCTAACGGAGAGAAATAAATAAACTAAAATTACAACAGATTGTAATGAGAGGTGTGGAAGGGACAGTGTGAGGCATCCCTGAAGGGACAGGAAGGGGACTATAGCTCTTTAGAGCAAATAGCAGCTCAGCTGAGCTCAATTGAAAAAGACAAGTAGGAAGGAAGTAGACAGGTGAAGGAGAGAGGAAGAATGTTCCAGGCAGAATGAAAAACACATATGAAGACCCAGAAATTGTAAAAAGCCTTCAGCCCAGATGTTCAAAGGGAATGTGATTAGGTGTAAGAAACTTGCCAAGGCCATACAATTTTTCAGTTGTGCAGCTGAGATTCAAAGTCCAACTTCAGAGCCCAGACTCGTAAGCACTCTCCTGTGAGGGCAAGATACACAATTATTTAGGAAAAGGGGTGAAAGAAATTACACAAAATGTGAAGAATGGTTATGTTATGGTGGCAAGATTGTGTGTGATTTTGTTTGAAGCTCCTGTCTAGTTTTCAGACAATTTTCTTTCTGTGTTTTATAATGGGGAAGAATTAATTTTACTTCATTGATAATTAATATGGAAGAAGTTATTAAGAGATAGACAAGGAGAAAAAATGGGTCTACTCCTGCCTGATGCTCTTAATTTAATTTGATCAATAAAGTAAAAGTAAAGGAATTTTAGGAGAGCAGGAGGTATAAATGTGGGTTTGGGTAGAGTGAAGAGTGTCTGCTGTAACCATAGTAAGAGGTCACTAGATAATAAATGAGGTGAATAAAGGAACTGCCAGGTAGTAGTGTGAGCTCATTTGAAAATAGATTATAATTAATAAAATTTATCTTCATATATCTACAAACAGAGCAAAAATGTTCTGATGCAGCTATCATCATTCTATGTGAAAATATGGAATATAAGTCTCTGGCTACTCTATATTGCAGTGCCATAAATAAGTACAAATATATGTTGGCAAGAATTGGAATGGAACAAAGAATAAAAAAATTGATGTGGAAGGCCAGGACTGTTTTTTTTTTTTTTTTGAGACGGAGTCTCGCTCTGTTGCCAGGTTGGAGTGCAGTGGCACAATCTCGGCTCACTGCAGCCTCCACCTCCCAGGTTCAAGCGATTCTCCTGCCTCAGCCTCCAGAGTAGCTGGGACTAAAGGCACATGCCACCACGCCTGGCTAATTTTTTGTATTTTTAATAGAGATGGGGTTTCACCATGTTAGCCAGGATGGTCTCGATCTCCTGACCTCATGATCCACCCACCTCAGCTACCCAAAGTGTTGGGATTACAGGTGTGAGCCACCGTGCCCAGTCAAGGTCAGGATATTATAGACACATTTTTCCTCTTTTGTTCCTTATAAAAAACTGTAGTTGAAATGTAGTCTGCAAACTTTTCCTAGCACACAGTTTTATTCAGTTCTGTGACTCTTTCTGACATGCTGCTATGCAGCCCAAGAGAATACTCCTGGTGTGAGTATCAAAAGTGGCAGCATGTGCCAGGTGTAGTGGCTCATGCCTGTAATCCCAGTGCTTTGGGAGGCTGAGGCAAGAGGTTCTGTTGAGGCCAGGAGTTCAAGCCCAGCCTGGGCAACATAGTGAGATCCCTGTCTCTACCAAAAAGAAAAAAAAAAACTTAAAAAAAGAAAAAGGCAGGAGCTGAAGAGGTCTCCAAGGACAAATAATACACTTGATAGTGATCACGAGACTAGCCAGCAAGTCTGATGCTTTGTCAGAAGCTTTGGTTGAGCCAAAATTTGTCCACAAAAGTGTGAGGATGCTGGTGACTGACTCTAGCCACTGCAGGAGTGAGTTCTGTCCTGAGTATGGAGCGACTGTGACTGTGAGCCTCCAGGGTCCCATTCATGCTGTGCTTCTTAGGCTCTCCTTATTTTTCCTCTTTTCTCCCTTTTAGGTATGCCATCTCTATGGCCCGAAAAATTGGAGCAAGAGTGTATGCCCTGCCAGAAGACCTGGTTGAAGTGAACCCCAAAATGGTCATGACCGTGTTTGCCTGCCTTATGGGGAAAGGAATGAAGAGGGTGTGAGGCCCGGTGGGGCCGGGTGGGAGGCGGTGCACTCACTCCTGACTGCCCAGCGCAGATGCTCCCGGGATGATTCAAGCCATTCCAAAGTTCAACTTGGTGACATTCTACAAGATTCCAAAAAGCACATATTAGTACAGCCAAGTAGCCTCTCCTGTATTTAACAAAAAGTGCTTCATTCTTTGCAGGAGGTCCAACTTCCTATATATAGGTTTCTATTCTTGATTTATTTGCTTCTTCGAAAATCTAGAGGAAAACAAAGAATTTGTTTTCCAGGTACCCTTCTTGCTTTTGCCATTAGTTGAAGATAGAAGCTGCAGTGATATTAATTTTGATATAATCTTTCAAACCCGCTTCATGTGGCTTCCCTTTACTTTGTTCAATATGAGTGCCAGGAGGGGAATCATCACACCTGCCCTAAACCGTGTTCCTGGAGGTCAGCCTTTGATCTGTTGCAAGCCCCTCTTTCTGTCCCTTCTTCGTACCCTGCCTCCCATGACTTTGCTCCTCACGCACTTGGAACCATGCCTTCTGGAGGCCCCATCTCTTCTGGCCATCCTTGTGTCTGGGCCACTTGGAGCGTCTGATAAATCAGTGAAGCTGTTGAAGTCTCAGGAGTCTCTGGTAGCCTGCAGAAGTAAGCCTCATCATCAGAGCCTTTCCTCAAAACTGGAGTCCCAAATGTCATCAGGTTTTGTTTTTGTTTTTCAGCCACTAAGAACCCCTCTGTTTTTAACTCTAGAATTTGGGCTTGGACTAGATATAACATCTTGAATACTCTGCCTTCTAGAGCCTTAACTCGTAATGGAAGGTTGGATCCAAGGAGGGTGTAATGGAGCATCAAGCCACTCGGGGGCAGCATGGAGCTGTAACTAAGCATCCTTTAGGGCGCTGCCTCTCCAGGCATTCAGCCCTCACATTAGATTCTAGTTACTGTGGTATGGCTAGTATCTGTCCACATTTGGAGGCAATCCTGCCTTGCTTTTGCTTCTAGAGCTTAGCATATCTGGTTGTTGTCAGGCCATATTATCATTGTTTACTTTTTTGGTACTATAAAAGCTTTCTGCCAACCCTAAACGCCAGGGGGAACAATATGTGCCAATGAATAGCACCCCTATTCACATACACACACACCTGGCCAGCTGTCAAGGGTAGAATGAATCTATGCTGGATAAGAAATGGCGGGATTGTGTTATGAAGAGCTGATTTACTGGACAAAGAATTCCAAAGCAAAACAAGAACAATATGAATTTGAGCAACTCTCATAGGTTAAGCAATTTCCCCCTAAACCAACTGAAGGCTAAAACGCAACAGGCCATTGTGAACCAGCACTAGACTCCCTCTATCATGGTGAAAGGCTTCATCAATGAGGTATCTTCTTTAGTAGTGGTATGTAATGGAACTTAGCCATTTTTCAAAGCAATTGAAATGCATTGCTCTGGATCTGTTCCTTGGCAGTGGACTCAGAAAGCCAACATATGGCTCCTCCCAGCCCATCACCAGTATTTTTGCTGCTTCTGGATGCAAAGTGGTTGGTTTTGACTTCAGATTGAACTTCCTGTAGCCTCAAATGATTTCCCCCATCCGCCTCCGGGAAGAAAGAATGTTACTGCCTTAATAAACAATGAAAAGAGAATGATGCTCAAAATCTTTCCAAATAAAATGTTCCCTATATTAGGTGCCTCTGGATGTTTCCTTTTGAAAGTGTGCTAACAGTGTGCAATAAATCATTCCTTCATTCATTCCACCAACATGTTCACGTGCCTAATACGTGCTAGGCATAGTGCAAGGTTTTAGCAACGTGCCTATGAATTAAACAGGCTCTGTGTTCAACTGTTGCCTGTCTTAGGAAAGACAGAGGTTAAACAATTAACAGATGTGACAAGCGATAAAAAGAAGGGCAGGGGAAGACACGAGTTTATAACAGGAAACAGTCTGAGGAGAAATAGTTTAGCTAAAAACTGAAGAATAAACTTCCATTAGGTAAAGCAGGGAATAAAATTAAAGCTGAGAGCCAAACTCAGGAACACACTGAACTTGTAGAAGTGGAGAGGTGTGATACCTTTCCTCACCTATCATAATAATCACGGTCAATACTATGACGAAAAAAGTTAACAAGAGAAAAGGGTAACAAAATTCTTTTTTTTTGAGATGGAGTCTTGCTCTGTTGCCCAGACTGGAGCGCAGTGGCCAGATCTCAGCTCACTGCAAGCTCCGCCTCCCGGGTTTACACCATTCTCCTGCCTCAGCCTCCCGAGTAGCTGGGACTACAGGCGCCCGCCACCTCGTCCGGCTAGTTTTTTGTATTTTTTAGTAGAGACAGGGTTTCACCGTGTTAGCCAGGATGGTCTCGATCTCCTGACCTCATGATCCACCCGTCTCGGCCTCCCAAAGTGCTGGGATTACAGGCTTGAGCCACCGCGCCCGGCCAACAAATTTCTTTCATCAAAGTTTTACATGACGTGGGAGCTTTTAGAAATGAAACCCAAAGATCCAAAGAAAACTTCATTTTTGTGCTTAGATTTAATGCAGAATGAACGGCCATGCAGACATGTGATTGGGCAAAAGGCTGTGATCTAAGGCTAATAAATGGAAGGGGAAGCCCAGCAAGGCCTGTCTGTTCCGATTCTTCTTGGCCGCAGTCTGTAGCATTTTTTCCTCCAGGGATCAGGGCAGGACCCCCTGGTATGAGGGTCTTATTACCTACTATCAGGCAAGGTGGGCCAGAGAATTTCTTTACCGCCACTGCCACTGTCTACACAGAAAGGGAGGGGAAGGTTAGAGTAATTTTTCTAGGGTTTTACGACTTGCTTTGGGGAAAAGGGGTTCTAGTTTCTATGACCCTCCTTGAGAAAGAGGAATTCTGCTTTCTAGGAGTTGCTTCAGGGGAGAAAGAAGGGCAGGAGACAGGAGGGCAGGAGAAGGTCAGAGAGGGAGACCTTGTTTCTGAGGTTACCTTGGAGGCTTTCCGGTCTCCCTTAGTTCGAAGTACTCTGCATACCAAAGTGCCACGGGGTTTCGTTTTTTTCTGAGCCCCAACCCAATCATAAACAAAAGTCAGACTTAGAGATTGGTGCAAAACAATGTCTAGACTGAGTAGAGGAGGAATCTTTGGAATTAGCAGTGCCCGAGGTCTCCTCTCCAGCTTGGTGGGACCTTACTTGGGAAGAAGTGGGGATGCACGGGGCGGCGGGTGGGGATGCAGAGGAGTTCTGCTGCAGCCACCTTCCTTGGTTGGGCTGCTATGACAGAGAAGCTGGCTATCGATCTGGCATGGTCACACTTTGACCTGCAGAGGACCCACCCACCCACACAGCAGCTAGGAAGCGGGGCTTTTGTGCCTAAGCTCTGTGTCTGGGTTTTACCAGCAACTTCTTCTTGGAGGGAGCTCCTTCCTGGCCTAAACACTCCTGCACCTTCTATACTTAGAAGGTCACTGTCTTCTCAACACATCAAGAGGCTATAGATATTGTTTCTTTCTATTTGTACTAGACTGCACTGAAATTTCCATCCTAATCAGCAACCACTGTTACCAAGTTCTTTTGTATCCTAGAAATATTCTGTGCACATATCACACCCACACATCTTTTTCATAACAAATATTAGCATACCATAAACATCACTCTGTATTCCATTTTTTTAAACTTAACACTATGTCTTGAAGGTTGTTTCATATGGGTACGTACAGACCTGCTTCAATCTTTCCAACAGGTACACGGTCTTCTACTATATAGGTATCCCAAACTCCATTGAACCAGTGGCCTCTAAATAGATAATTTAAGTCGTTTTAATCTTTTGTCCCCAAAATAAGGCTACAACGAATAATATTATACCCACTTCTTGAGCACATTCTATTAATTTTAATTCAACAGGTACTTATTAAGTTCCTGCTCTAGCAAAAATATTGCACATTGGGTAGTCAGACATGGATCCTCTTAAGTTTCCTCAAATTATTTTATTAAAAACCCTAAGCTGAGACAGATGCTCTAGCCAATCCCAGCTTCTCTGTTTTATGTCTAAAGAAGCATGTTAACTAGCATGCATTCACACATAAGCCATAATAAAAAGCAGAATGTGATCAATGCAATAAATTTCTAAATTAAATATCACAGGAGCTCAGGGAAAAAATTAATTCAAGTGAAGGATCAACAACAGTTTTCGGAAGAACTCAGTTGTGATGAATGAGAAGTGGGCAGGGACAGGGCCTTACTCATGCACATGTTTCCTAGAAAGCCAGGCATATTTCTAGATTTTTAATAAGAGCTTCATATCTTCAAAAAAATTGATTTATAGTCATCATAAACAAATGTTTCCTGAATGTAGGAAATGCTGAACAGAAAGAGGTAATTATGAGATAAGTTGTGAGACAGACTTACCTGCAGAGTGTTTAGAACAGAATGGATTCCTGTCTGTCTGGAAATTATGACATTAGGGCTGGTCTGATGCAATGCATTGGATTAAATGACCTTTTAAAGTCTCAGTCAACTTAGTGATTTTGTTCGCCTAGACTCACATTCACACACACACACACACACACACACACACACACACACACACACACAGCCGTAGTCTGTCCCTGGGAGCACAGTTGTGATCTCCATTGTAAAGACTGGGTAAACTCTCAGCCTGCCTTAGACCAGCCTATTTCAGACTGAGGCTTAATGCACGAGACATTTCCACGTGCTCTCAGTCCTTGGGATGAGCCCTGGGCCCACCTGCCTTACATTTACTATACCTGTTGTCACTGACCTCTGTCCTTTGTCCCACCCAGCGTGCAGATGGGCTTGCAGTAAACGCCAGCAGTGCTATCTTGGTGAACTCGGCATTGTTTTGCCCAGTACGTTCATGCCAATTTCACGATCCAGAAAGCAGAGCTGATGCTCAGAACAAGTTAGAGGCATTGACCGATCCTCTTATGAAATCTAGTCACTTTGACAGTTTCCTAATAAAATTCCTGTAATTAAATTTTAAGCTGTCAAAGAGGACTCTTACTCAGTATGCTTTCTCCCTGTTTCTGAAAGACAGAGTTTACCAACTGAGCCTGTGAATGGGTGACAAAAAGAAAACTGTGTAAATGTTTTCTCATGTTCCTAACATCTACACACATTTAATAACCCACCTTAGGTCAGGGACAAAAACAGGTAACGTAGTCAATGCCCAGCAGGTCACCATTAGCAACTCAGAGACAGGTCAGTCAAATGACAGGACTTTTTTATGTTATTTGGCAAGTTGGAATTGGAGAGTTCCATTTAAACATATATTTTGGCTAGTGGAACTCTATTATACATCATTTAGAGAATTAGAATGCACACAAACACTTAATTCTGAAGGTGTGTGGAAGCTAATATAAAAACTGATGATTCAGTCGTCATTTCTGGACTTGTCTACATCATGGCTCCACTGTTATAAGTCCTATTGTTCAAACCTCCCTGCTCTAAGTGTAGTGCTCAGACCAGGGGCATCTAGGAGCCAGTCAGAAGTGCTGAATCTCAGCCCTTAGCCCAGACGTACTGAATCAGAATCTGCATTTTAATAAGATTCCTACACACATTAAAGCTTGAGAAACACGGTCCTAGAAGAATAGAGGTCTCGTTAAAAGATCTACAGTTGATGGAAGTCTAAATTAGACTCCTTTAGATTAAATTACACTTTCACACTCCCGCTGGACTCGAGAGAGGGAAATAACTTTCCACGAACGTTTCCCCATCATCAGTATTCACCTGAGGTGGCCAGAGCGGCTCTTTCCTCTGAGTACATCTTCCACCACCCAGCTTTGCCCTTTGCTGTGCCCCTTCCCTTGGTTTCCCTCTTCCAGGTGGTCCTTGCTCTAAGAATCTGATCTTCTGGTCCTGCTGGTACCAGCACGGTGTCTCTTGACATGATCTCTTGCCAGCTGCCCAGGGCTGGCTTTTTAATGGATCTGACCCAGTTTGTGCCATGTCACTCAAGTCTTCCCTCTTATCTCTCTTATCCCTCACATTCGCCTATGTGAAACTGGTTTTTCTCTCACCATCCCTGGAGCAATCTCTCTATGACTTCCAGTGACAGGGAACTTACTAAATAGTAAACCATTACTATCCCAAGGCCCTCCAGTGTTTACTCTTAACTCCCAAAACATGCACGTTGCAATGACTTTCTGGGGTTACAATATCATCATTGTTGACTCTGCCAAATGCCTAATAACAAGGAGAAAGAGGAAAATGTCTTCCAAGTAGAGCGACTATCATATGCAATGGTTCTGAGGGTGAATGAAACTTGATATCTCTGAGGAACTGAAAGACTAGGATAACTGATGGGAAGCAAGAATGGCCATATCATAAGAAGCAGGGGGACAAGCAAAAAGCTTAGGAATCGCCTGGGAAGCTTATTAAAACACATTGTCCAGATCCCACCTTGAGACTCAGGGCCTATAGGGCTGGTGAACCCAGCAATCTGCGTTTTCCACAAACATCTGAGGAGATTCTGCAGCTGTGACTTACTTACAGCCCATACTTCAAGAGGAACTGGTGTAGATCAGCTGTTCTCAATCCTGACTGCACATTGGAATGATCTCAGGAGCTTCAATCAAGGCTGATGCCTATACTCCTCCCTACCAGAGTCTGACATAATTGATCAGATGTGCAGCCAAGGCAGCCGGATTTTTAAAAGATCCCCAGATGACTCTAATGTGCGGCCAGGTTTGACAAATGTTGGTCTCTAGCCTGAAGTACTGCGTCAAAGAGCAGGCACAGGTGGGACATCTTAACAGTTGGGCAGAACAATAAAAGGCACTGTTGATTCAGGAAGTAGGAATCAAGGCATGGACACGTTGCACAGGTAAGCTTTGCTTTCTTCACAATGTAACCATCCAATCAACAGGCATTTGCCCGTCTGGGTACCCGGTAACCCTCTTAGTGCCACAGGTCTCAGGCTTAGTCTTGCTAGCCAAAGCAAGGTCATTAGTACCTGGGACTGAGTTCTCTGCATTCAGGCCTCAAATCCCCTTTTAAAATGGCTTCTGGGATAGCCTCATCTTTCCCACCCCTTAGAAATACAGGAGGCCAGATACCCCAAGTCACTGTTTAAATTCTAAGACTGGTTCACTTTTCATGAATAAACATGAGAGATAATGTGTGAAAGGGAAAAACATTTACCAATTATGGGTCTTCAAAACCTTCCAAGATTATGCAGCTTTAATGGCTGAATGATTTTGAAAGAAAAACTTGTAAATGGAACTGCACCTGAACTCGTAATAAAAAGGCATTAAATTAATTGACTCTCAGAGCTTCCCTAACAATAAGCCTGACCTGCCTATCCAAGTTGTGGCCGGCCAAGGCCAAGATGGCGTTTGCCCTTAGTCTCAGGCTGCTCCAGTTTGACAGAAAGTCAAGACAGGCCACTCCTCACAGGGTAGACTAATAAGGACAGAGGGTTAGGGCTCTTTAAGAAATATTTACCATGTTATTTTTGCTACTCATCCTTCTAAATTGGCTGGAGAACAAGTTAGCTGAGTACCAGGGTCCACAATTCAATCAGATAGATCTGCCAGAACTAGACGGCCTCTTGAGGAGGTGACTCATCACCTAACTCTCAGAATGCAGCAGAGGAAGACTAACTGTTCCCAAGGTCCTGATGAACTAGATAAGCCTCCTGCAGAGAACACAGTAGTCTCTGCCAACTCCCTTCCTGGTTCGTCTTTTTCATGTGAATTTTCATATATCGAGCACCTGCTTTTGCCAGTTAGTTTAAATGTTACCCCATTCAATCCTCACAACAGCCCTCTGAGGTAGGTTACAGAAGAAGCTGCAGTTCCAGAGGCTAAGAGATTTGCCTGATTACACAGCTAGGCATGGGATCCCTCGGCTCCAACTTCTGTTTTCTTTTCGCTACCTAGTAGAGGTGCCAGGATCCACAGAGAGGCATCTCAAAGAGGGATAAAGAATGAGAACTTTGTCTTTCCTTCCCTTTCCTTCCCTTCCTTTCTTCCTCTCTCCTGCCCTTTCTTCCTTCGTTTCCTCATTCTTTTGTTCTTCCATTCTTTATTTTTACATACAATAAAATTCAACCTTTAAGTGTTAAATTTGAGGAATTTTAGTAGTTTTGTAACTGCTAAGTAATTTTAACAGTTGTGTAACTACCACCACAATCAAAATATAGAATACTTCCACCACTCCAAATCAATTCTACTTTACCTTTTCAGAGGTTAATCCTCTTTCACCAGCTCTACCCTCTGGCAAAAACCAACCTATTTTCTGTCTCTGTTGTTTTGCCTTTTGTAGGGTGTCATGTAGATGGAATCATACAATATAAATCTTTTAGCACCAGCTAGTTTTATTGGCATCATGCTTTTGAGGTTTTTCCACCTTGAGGTTTTTTCCACCTTGTTGCATGTATCCGTGGTCTTGTCCTTTTCACTCTTGAGTAGCATGTCATTGTATGAATGCACCACAATTTGTTCATCCACTCCCCAATTGATGGTCATTTGGATTGTTTCTAGCTTTTTTTATTGTTATGAATAAAGTTGTTGTAAACATTCAGCTTATTGAGCATTCAGCTGCTATGGCACTCAGGTCTTTCTGTAGACAAATGTTGTTATATTAGGTAAATATCTAGAAATAGAATTACTGGGATATATGGTAAGTGCATGTTTAACTTCATGAGAAATTGACAGACTGTTTTTCAAAGTGGTTGTACCATTTTGCAACCCCACAAGCAATATATGAGCATTTGAGTTGCTCCACATTCTCACCACCACTTCGTATTCTCAGACTTTTTCATTTTAGTTATTCCAGGAATGTGTAGTAGCAAATTGTGGTTTTAATTTGCATTTTCCCTAATAGCTAATGATGTTGAACATGTGCTTACTGGCCATTTGATTATTTGGTAAAATATCTGTATAATCTTCTGCATACTTTATATTGGGTTATTTGTCTTCTTATTCTTAATTTATAGGTGTTCTTTATATATTTTGGATACAAGTCCCTTAACTGATAGGTATTTTGCAATTATTTTCTCCCATCCAATGGCTCATATACTCATTTTCTTAACAGTGTCTTTTAAAGAACAAGATGCTTTTAAGGGTAAATTCCAATTTTTCAATTTTTCACCTGTGATTCATGCTTTTTGTGTCTTACCTAAAAATTTTTGCCTTACTCAAGGTCACAAAAATTTTCTGTTTTCTTCTAGAAATTTTATTGTTTTAGCTCTTACCATTAGGTCTGAGATCCATCTTGAATTATTTATAAGGTTTAAAGTCTGGCTCCAGATGATTTCTTTTGCACATGGATATCATATGTTTTCAGTACCATTTGCTAAAAATATCCTTTCCCCCATTGAATTATCTTGATAACATTGTTGAAAATCAGTTCATTTTATATGTATGGGTCTATTTCTGGACTCTCTATTCTGTCCCATTGATTGCTATTTCTGGACTCTATTCTCATATCAATGCCATATTGTCTTAATTATTATAGCTTCATAACCAGAATATTCAAGTGCTTCAACTTAAAAAAAATTTCAGCTACTTTAGGAACTTTGAATTAACTGTTGGGTCAGGGACTTGATTTTACTCTACTTGGAAGCTAACAAGTTAGTCTATTACTACTGTTTCATGGATGCTGCCAAAAAACCAAACCAAAACAAGACAAAAACCTCAAGAATCCTAGGTCTATGGCAAAGAACTCTATTACCCAAGACATGGTAAGCATTATGAGCGTTATCCACATCAGTTTCCCTTGCTCCCCATCCCCAGGACCCATGGGGTGATGTGATATGGGCCCAGATGGATGCCTGTACATGCAATTGGTTGCATTGCAGGAGAGGAAGACTGGATGTGATAAAAGGAATTCATCTCTTTTATATCAAGCTGTAAGAAAGCCTGTTCTTTGTCCCAGAGTGAAACATTGTCTCATACCTCAAAGTTGCTCTCTGCAAACACAACTGTAAGAAACAAACATGATAAGAAATGGTCAGGGCCTGGCTTCTGAGCCTTCTAAGTAAGATGTGTAGCAAGCAGTATAAGAGACACATGGAGGACAGTTTCCCAACAAAAATTTAGAATAAGCTTTCAAATTTCTATTAAAAATGCTCATTTGAATTTTGATTAGGATTATATTGAGTCTATAGATCAATGTGGGGAGAATTGTCATCCTAACAAAATTGTCTTCTGATCGATGAAAATGGTATATTTCTCCTTTTACTTAGATCTTAATTTCTCTCAGCCAGTTTTTCTCTTATACTTTAAAAAATATTTCCCCTAAAAAGTTCACACTTTTGATGGCATTTTAATCTTTACTTTCCTTTGATTATTGTTACTATATGACAATACAACCAATCAGCTGATTTTTGCATATTGCTCTTGTCTCCTGCAAATTTGCTAAACTCATTAGTTCTGCCCTACTAACTTTTTTGGGATATTCCTTGAGATTTTCTATGTAAGTGATACTGTCATTTGTGATTAAAAGACAGGTTTACTTATTTCTCTCCAGTCTAGATGCCTTTTTTTTTTCTTGCCATTGTGCACTGGCTAAGATCTTCACTTTAATGTTAAATAGAAGTAGTGAGAGTGGGCACATTTGCTTTGTTAGTGACCTTTCAGAAAAAGCATTTAGCCTCTCACCATTAAGTTTGATGATGGCTGTAAGCTTTTCATAGATGCTTCCTTTCAGATCGAGGAATTTCCCTACTATTTCTGACTTGCTGAGGGGTTTTATTGTAAATGAATATTGAATTTTGTTAAATGCTTTTAATTCAGATGGGCTTTTAAATTTAATCTGCTAACATGGTGAATTGCATTAATTGATTTTTGAATATTAAACAAACATTGCATTCTTGTGAAAAATCCTACTTGACCATAATGTATTATTCTTTTGCTATATTACTAAATTAAATTTGTTAAAATGTTCTTAAACATTTTTGCATGTATATATATGAGGGACATTAGTTTATAGTTTTCTTCTTTAAATGTCTTTATCAAACTTTGGTGTCGTGCCAGGGTAATGTAGACCTCATGAAATGAGTTGAGAAATGTTTCCTCTTCTTTCATTTTTTGAGAAGATTTTGTGTGGAATTAGCTTTCTTTCTTTCTCTTTCTTTCCTTTTTTTTTTTTTTGACAGAGTCTTGTTCTGTCACCTAGGCTGGAGTGCAGTGGCATGATAACGGCTCACTGCAACCTCCACCTCCCGGGTTTAAACAATTCTGCGTCAGCCTCCTGAGTAGCTGGGATTACAGGAGCCTGCCACCACACCAGACTAATTTTTGTATTTTTAGTAGAGATGGGGTTTCATCATGTTGGCCAGGCTGGTCTCAAACTCCTGACCTCAGGTGATCTGTCCGCCTCAGCCTCCCAAAGTGCTGGGATTGCAGGTGTGAGCCACCGGGCCTGGCCACATTGTTTCTTTCTTAAATGTCTGGTAAAATTCACCAGAGAAGCCATCTAGTCTGGAATTTATTTGAAAGGAGATCTTAAACTATGCATTCAATTACTCTAATAGATACAGGGCTATTCAGGTTATCTATTTCATTTTGAGTGACCTTTGACAGAATCATTCAAAGAATTTGTACTTTTCACCTAGGTAACCAAATTTATAAGCATAAATTGCTTATAATATTTTCTTATTGTATTTTAGTGTCCGTAGGATTTGTAGGGATGTACCTACAAATTCATTCCTGATGTTGGTAGTGTGTATATTATTTCTTTTGTTCTTGATGAGTCTGACCAGAGGCCTATATCAATATTATTGCTATTTTCAAATAACCAGTTTTTTTGTTTCATTGGTTGTATCTATAATTCCCTTTTTTCTACTATATTGATTTCTAATCTTATCTTTATTGTTCCCTTACTTGTTTTGGATTTACTTTGCTTGCATTTTTTTTTTAAGTTTCTTGAGGCAGAAGCTTAGGACATTGGTTTAACATCTACTTTTTAAGTATCTAATCCCATATATTTTTCAGTAGGCACTGCTTTAGCTGCATCTCACAAATTTTGATATGTTGCGTTTTAATTTTCAATCAGTTCAAAGTATGTTCTAATTTTTCTAATTATTTTTCTTTGTGTCCCATGGACTTTAAAAGAGTATGCTATCTAATTTCTATACCTCTATAGAAAAACTGTAATTAACCATAATATATTATGTAGTTTCAAATAGCTAGAAGATAATATTGAAGATTCCCTACACAAAAAATGATAAATGTCTGGGATGACTGATATGCTAATTACCATGATCTGATCATTATACATTATATGTATTGAAACAACACTATGTACTCCACAAATATATACAATTATTTTTCATCGATTAAAAAATACAATTTTAAAAAATAAAAAATAAAAATTTCCAAATATTTGTGGATTTTCTGTATAATTTTTTGTTTTCTACTTCTAGCTTAATTCTACTGTGGTCAGAAAGCATGCTTTCTGTAATTTTAATCCTTTTAAATTTCTCAGTGTTTTTGTACATGGCCCAGAATATGATCTGCCTTGGTGAATGTTCCATCTACACTTGAAAAAGTATATATTCTGCCTTTGCTCGATGGGATGGTCTATTAATGTCAGTTAGGTGATGCTGGTTCATAGTGTCCAAACATGTTACATCCTTTCTCATTTTAGGGAAAGTGATGCTATGTAATTTCCATGCCTAGAGCATAAAAGATGAACCTTGCTTGCTAGAATACTTGTTCTTGGAAGCATCAACCCCTAAACGGTTCACATACCCTGAGGTTACCACGCTATGAGGAAGCCTAAATTAGCTCACATGGAGAAGTCTCAAAGCCAGATAAAACAAAAGCAACGTCTGACCAATCCCTAGATTCTCTAAGCCCTCTGTGGTTCTGGCTGCAGCCACTGATCACAACCATATGGGAGACCTTGAGCCAGAATCATTCACCACCTTATCCTCAAATTTCTGTGAGAGATAAAAGATAATTATTGTTATTTCAAGCCACTACGTTTTAGGTATTGCACCATAATTAATAGTAGTAGTAGTGATGATGTGTTACCCTGTAGTAGCAACGGCACCACCGCGCTCCTCCTTACTCCATATAGATAACCTCATATCTTCCTTAACTAAGAAACTAGAAGTTATCAGCACTAACTTACTCAATGTCACGACTTCCTCAACTATAAATGTATCTGCCTCTATATGCCTTTATATGCATCTGTATGTCCGTTTTTCTCATTTCAGCAAAACAGAGTACCTGGATTCTCTCCTACACCACTTGTCATCACCCGGTCTTCCTTGCAAGCTCATCTTTCTTCACTTGTGCCTTAACTTTCTGTGCTCCTCAGAGTTTCCCTTTTCTCTTCTCATCTCAAACTCCATACTCTTCCAGGCCCATCTCTTGCTATCCTTCTCTCCTTTCTCAGTTTATAGCATAACCATCCACTCAGCTGCCCATGCCAGAAATCAGGAAATCATCTTTCCTTCACTATATTCCTCATTGCCTATATCCAGTCAATCACAAAGTCCCATCACTGCTAACTCCTTCTTAATTACTCTCATGTCCATCTATGTCTTTTCATTCATGGATCCAGTATTCTAGTTTGTTCCACCAATCATTTCTTGACTGCTTTGTGATCAAAGAATTTAACCTAGAAAAGTTTTACAGTTAGGAATTTATTGTAGTTTTAAATTGTAGCCTTATAGTTTGTGATCAAATTTTGCAATAATTTCACAGAAAATTGGAAACATTATATATACTCTAAAAACTAAGTTCAACACATGTCTATTAATTTAACTTTGTTATTTATATCATTCAATTTCTGAATTCTTTGAGTTCATCCACGGGAAGCTCAAGCAAGAGAATAAAGGAAAGGAAGAAAACGAGGTCAGGATTTTTATTCTCCCAGCTCCCTTCCTGCAGAATTAATAAAAACTGCCTGAGGGCTGGGTACAGTGGCTCATGCCTATAGTCCTAGCACTGTGGGAGGCCACGGCAGGAAGACTGCCAGGACTTTGAGATCAGACTGGGCAACCTGGTGAGAACCTGTCTATAAAAATACAAAAATTAGCCAGGTATGGTGGTGTGTGCTGAGGGTGCTGTGAGTCATGATCACACCACTGCACGGCAGCCTAGATGATGGAGCAAGACCTTGTCTAAAGAAAAAAAATAACTGCCTGAGTCCTTCGATGGTAAGTCACCGCTCCAGCCAGGCAGCCCTCCCCTGTGGCTCTGTCGGTCACCAGGTTCTGGTCACTCGTTCTTTTCCTTTCCCTATCTTTTCAGTGCCCCATGTTACTATTCTTGGGACACTGCACTATACCTTGTAATTTCCCTATACCCTTCCCACATCAATATAAACAATACTTTTATTAAACTCCCCACAAATTAATAAAATTGAGTATGCCATGTTGCAATGCTCACCAGGTAATCTTCTTAGGTTCAACCTGGCATTCAAACTCACAAGACTTCCAAGAGCCTCATTTGGCAACAGTTTATTCAGAGGTATGTAAGGTAGAAATCAAAGCTTGACGGCACGGCACTGTTGGGAGCTCCTCTCCCGTGGGAGTAGTTCTTGGAGCAGCCATGCAGTAGCTACACTGCTTCCCAGTCTTCTCAAATGATGTTTCAGGTATGAAGCAACAAGATCCACATCAGGCCAGTGTAAGAATCACCCTGGCCTAGCAGCTCCATGTACCACAGTGGCCGATATCTTGTAATAACTTCATAGACACAACTTTCAGGGTCCCTATGGAGGCATATGGAGTTACAGGAATCACCACACTCAGGGGAACCAAAAGCTCTCATGTCCCAATCAGATATGATGTCCCAAATAATTGTCCCAATCATTTATGGTTATCCTGAGTCCAGATGCAATTTATCCAATAGGGGTTATTCTACTAAAAGTAATGTTGCCTAGAGACGTAGTTGACATTTTCCCTTTATCAAGTTCTTAGAGGAACAGAGTAAGGAAGATAAGTGAAGGTCAAATGTTTCTGCAGAAAGAGGCATCTATTTCCCATTGAGACATGGGCTATCTAGTCCCATTTTCTCATTTTGTCTGTCTAAGCCGTCCTAAACAAATGGGAGAGTGCTACAGTCTTCTCCTATATTTTTATTTATTTCTCCTTGATATTTCTATCCTGTGTTGCTTTATATTATAATGGTATTTGGTTTTTTTCTTTTTTTTCACTCTGTCTTATGGTGCTGAGGTATTTTTCAACTCATAAAGTTTAATGACTGTTGGGTATTAATCATATCTGTTGTCAACTCCAACTGATCTTTGTCACACTTTTTGCATTGCATAGCTTAATTTTGCTTTGTCTGATTTTAACAGTGCCATGTTTTTGTTTGTGTTGTTTCATTAATAGACTTTTTTTTTCTACAGCAGCCTTGGATTTACAGAAAAATTGATTGGAAGATAGAATTCTCACATGTCCCCTTACTCCCCTACACTCACCCACCCCCAGCACACATACGGTTTCTCGTGTTATTCACATCTTGTATTAGTGTGATACATTTATAATACTTGCTAAACCAATATTGATACATTATGATTAACCAAAGTCCATAGTTTGACTAGGATTCACTGTTTTTTTGGTTTCTTTTTGAGATGGGGTCTCAGTATGTTGCCCAGGCTGGCCGCCAATTCCTGGGCTCCAGAGATCCTCCCACCTCAGTCTCGCAAGTATCTGGGACTACAGGCACACACTACCATGCCTGGCCAGGATTCACTCTTTGCGTTGCACATTCTTCGGGTTTTGACAAATGTAGAATGACATGTGTTCATCATTACTGTGTCATACGGTGTAGTTTCACTGCTTTAAAAATCCTCTGTGCTCCACATACTGAGTCCTCCCTCCCTCCCACCTGAATCCCTTTTTGAGAATGTCATATAATTAAAATCATACTATATGGAGTCTTTTCAGATGGGCTTCTTTCACTTAGCAATGTGCATTTAAGTTTCCTCCAGGTCTTTCCCTGGCTTGATAGCTCATTTCTTTTTATTTCTTTACCCTAGCATTTGTTTCTGTTTCATTGATATCTTCTTCTACATATCTACTATTTTTAACTTCTGTGGATCATTTTATTTTAGTGTAAGTCATAAAAAGTGTAGAGTGGAGTAAAAAGTTATTTGAGAGTTTGACTTTTAGTGGAAGGGTTCAAATTATTTTTCCTTGTGCATATTCTTGTCTTATGTATCGTGTCTAGTCTTTCTCTTTGGAAAGTGAAGCACCAGAGGCGAGGCTTGCAGCCAAGAAACAATCACTAGAAAGAGCAGAGCAAGAGAGAGGAGAGACAGATAGAGGATAGCAAAAGCAAGGAGACAGCAAAACTCAGACCTAAAATGAAGGCGAGTAATTAAGGTCACTTAGACAGGTGAATGACTTGGGAAGTGGATTGGAAATCTTGTCAGATTTACACCAATGCCATCTCTTTGTCTTGTTCTCTGGAGGGACATTTTGCAGAAGGAGCTCAAATGCTAGCCCCACTTCTTCCACTCACCACCGAAATGATTTCATTTCCTCCAAACTATAATTGAACAAATTTATTTTATATCTTAATATAAAAGATTAATTTAATGTGTTAAATATTAAGATTTAATGTTATTTTATATTAAGATGAATATATAAATGTGAAGGTAGAAATAAACTAGGAAAAGAGAGAGAAATACAAAGTAAAGCACCAGAAAGTAAAAGCAATTGAAGATGGACACAGAGAAAAACAAACTACAGGAATACAAATAAAAATATAGGAGAAAAGAACTATCCTATTTACTCTAATGAAGAGATCCATAGACAAATGCAGGGAGGCAGATTTCCAAGTCAAGACGACTCAAAGAGATTTGAGGTTTAATGATACTTTCCCCACCTATCCCCAGTCACACAAAATTGGAGGAAAAGATAAAAGGACAAAACCCCAAAGAGAGCAAATGAGAGCCAATCTCAGATATAAGAAATGGAAAGTAAATGCAGAGTGGTGGCAGGTATTGATGGCATGAGACAGGCAGTGGTGGCCACTGTATGTCATGGAGACATACTAGGGTGCTATGGGCAAGCTGACTGCTCAGAGCCAGGGACCAAGTACATTCTTCCCAGCCTGTGGAATAAAAGAGCAATAGGCTGGGCGCAGTGGCTCATGCCTGTAATCCCAGCACTTTGGGAGGCTGAGGTGGGCAGATCACCTGAGGTCGGGAGTTCGAGATCAGCCTGACCAACATAGAGAAATCCCATCTCTACTAAAAATACAAAATTAGTCAGGCGTGGTGCACAACTATTAGGGAGGCTGAGGCAGGAGAATTGCTTGAACCCTGGAGGCGGAGGTCACGGTGAGCTGAGATTATGCCATTGTACTCCAGCCTGGGCAACAAGAGTGAAACTCCATCTCAAAAAAAAAAAAAAAAAAAAGCAGTAAAAGTTGTGCCAGACTTTTGTTTCCATTTAGGATACAGAAAGTTGCAGACAAATGTTGTTCCTACCTTAGTAAGAACAAGCTGGACAACCTCCAAAATCATAATTTTTGCAGCTCATCAGAGAGCTGATGCTGCAAAGGAAACTAATGAACCAAAATTGAGGGAGGGACAGGAGAGCAGAAAACGCCCTATCTGAGGCACAGACATGCTGGTCTGCCAAAGTCTGACAGCAGAGCAGGGAAACTGGAAGCAACTCTGTATTAGTCTAGGTTATCCAGAGAAAGAGAACCAATAGGAGATACATGTATGTATAAACATATGTGTGTTTGTGTGTGTGTATATACATGTACATAAAGAGATTCATTATAAGAAGTTGGCTCACATGGTTATGAAGCTGAGAATGCCCAGAAACAGCAGGCGACAAGTTGGAGACCCAGAAAAGCAGATGGTCTAAGTTCCAGTTTGAGTATAAGTCTGAAGGCATAAGACTGATATCCCAGCTCCAAGTCAGCCAGGCAGAGAGAAGAAATCTTTCTTACTCAGCCCATTTTCCTATTCAGGCTTTCAATGGATTAGATGAAGTCTACCTTCTTTGCGCCTGTTTTATAATCAACTGATTCAAATGCTAATATCATCTAGAAACACTCTCACAGACACATTCAGAAATAATGCTTAACGAATATCTGGGCACCCCATGGCCCAGTCAAATTCATGCATACAATTAACCATCGCAAGTCCCGAAGCACTCTGAGCCCCAGAATGAGAACAAGACAGTGGTCATCTGTACTGGGGAAGAGTCAAGAGATCGGAGAGAGATGACCTCTTTGAAGCTCAGAGCCTGCTGACGTTTGAGGTTAGGGCAGGAAAACAGAGAGAAAACCCACAACGAACCCAGCCTTATGCTGCCTAGGAGGCAGCAGCTGCCTGTGGTTACTGGTGGGGAAGAGGAGAGCAGGAGAGCTGAGACCCCTCCTGTGGCGCAGGAGCGCTGGGCCTGACGATGGGTGCAGGCAGGCCAGGAGAACTAAGACAAACCCTCCAGGCACTCAGATCTCAATCCCGACTAGAGGAAAGAATATGATCTTGCTATAATAATATAACAAATAAAATTTAACGAAAATAACAGCAAAGCCTGGACCCAGCTCAACTGCGGCCTAGATTGGCTCCAGTCCTTCACACTGGTGGCATGAGAGAAGAAGATATATGACCTATTCTGGGCTTATCTGCTAGTTACTTTAGTCTATACCATCCTTTTATACATAACATCTGTGATTCAATAAAAAATTACAAGTATATGAAAAAGTATAAAAAGTGACCGATCTTCAAAAGAGAAAATGGTCAAAAGAACCGGCTGCAGAGATTGCTCAAAGACAATCTTTGTTCATACATGTGTGAACAAATGGGAAATGCAGCAGTGAAAAGTAAACTCTAAAAAAATAAAATTCAAATAGAAGTGTCAGAAATGAACAATATATCAGAAATAAAGACTTCTTTCAATGGACTTATCAGCAAACTGGAAGTGCTGGTAAAATAAGTGAACTTGAAGCCAGATTGATAGAAAATATCCAAATTGGAGCATAAGGAGAAAGAAGACGTAAGAAATAAAACAAAAGCACTCCAGTTATTATTGTTGTGAGGAAAAAAATCACTGCAAACTTATAGATGTAGACTCACATGTACAGAGCCAATGGATTTTTTTCCAAAGATGGCAAAGCAATCCCATGGGAGAAAGAAAGCTGTTTTCAGGAAATGATGCTAAAACAATTGAATATCTATACGGAAAATTAAAGAACCTCAATCCCTCCCTCATAATATACACAAAAATTAATTTGAGATGGATCATAAACCTAAAAGTAAAAGTCAAAACTATAAAGCTTCAAGAAGAATATTTGCATGATATTGAGTTAGACAAAGCTCCTTAGACAAGACCAAGAAAGCACTAACCATTAAAGAAAAATTGATAAATTGAACTCAGCAAAATTAAAAACTTCTGCTCTGCAAAAGACATCAATAAAAAATGGGAAAATGGGAGAGCCACAAAGTGTCAGAAAATATTGACAATGTATATGTCTGACAGAGGAACTGTATCCTGAATATATAAATAACTCACAAGTTAATAGTAAAATGACAAAAAACTAAATTTTCCAAAATGGTCAAAAGACTTTGATAGGCACTTCTCAAAGGAAGATATATTTACAATACAGATATCTGACAAAGAACTGATGTCTAGGAAATGTGAATAACTCCTACAAATCAGTAATAAGACGAACTATCAAATTAACAACCAGGCAAATGATCTGAACAAACATTTCACTATATATATATAATCTAACCATACACTTATGATCTGTGCATTTCAATGCATGTACCCTAATACAAAGGAAAAAAAAACGCTCACTTTTCCCTAGGACTGGTTTATAAGTAGCTGCTAGTAAGTATGAGACAGAGAGGTAACTTCACCAGGAGTAACCAAGCCAGTAATTAAGTCAAGTCATTGCTGTTTGGTGACTGAATCTTTGAAATCTGCTCCAAAAACCAGTATAAGACAGGGCTCTGGACTGGACACACAGGGACTTCTTGGAGGCATGTGCCAAGCAGAGAGAAGTAAGCATAGAGGAAGAGAGAAGGAAATGAAAGACTTCCTACTTGAAGGAAGACTTGCTACTCAAAATGAGCTTGCAGAGTTCCAAATCACAGAAGAATTCAAATACCAATAAAGGCAGCTAACAAAATCAATACTCAGAACATAAATTTACCCAAATATAATTAACCTCGTAAAGTAGTGCAACACCGACTTTAAAGTAAGTATTCTGAGGATTCTCAATGAGAGATCTAAAGGAATCATACCCACTAGAAAATTGAAAAAAATCTTATATGATATTTTAAAATACTGGTATAAAAACAAAATCGGTAAACATGCAGAAGAACCAACTGTAAATGATTTATACAGTCATCGAGATAATTATTTAAAACACCTCAATTGACTATGTAGTTTAAATTAGACTCAAAGAATGAATTAGTGGATTTGAAGATAGCGCTGAGAAACTCACCCAGAATACAGCATACAGAGACAAAGATGATGAGTGTTTAAAACATGAAAGGACAGTTACAAGACATGAAAGATAGACCAAGAAGCTCCAACAGGAGCCCCTACAGGGCACTAGCAGAGATACAATAGCTGAAGAAATAATAAAATGATTTTCCAAGACTGAAGACATGTCTGAATCCTCAGATCAAAAGTACATTCTGTGTACTGAGCAAGATAATAAAAAATAAATTCATATCTAGACCAGATTAATGGATCTGAGAAGCACCAAGGATAAAGATAATCCCTTAAAAGTCACCAAGGAGAAAGGACAGCTAAACTGCAAGGGAACAACAATTACCTACCTGGGCAGTAGATTCCTACCACGCAACAGGAAACGCCAAACAGCAATGGTGCATCCGTCACACTTGAATATTACATTCAGCTAAACTAGTACTTTGAAAGTGAGGGCAAAAGAAACCTATTGTTAAAGACACAGAGCGTAAAAGATTTTATCACCTGTAGACTTTTGCTATAGGAACTTTTAAGAGATTGCTTCAGCAATAAGAAATGTAATTTAAAATTTATTACTTTTTGTGCAGTCCGTTTCTTTTGTATCCTGTGTTTCTGTTTCCCCAGAGAGGAAACAGGATAAAATAAAGAAACACAGGTACAAAATAATTAGCACAAAAATTGATAGAATTTACTAGCATATTTTAATTTGACTATTTTGACTGTTTATTTTAGAGTTACCTTTTATGTTAAAAAGATAAGGTAAAAGTTACTTCGGTTTTTCTCTCTCTCCTTCAGTGTGATTATGTTATTCATTTGAAACACAGGTTCATTTGCTTTTGTTTGTATTCTTTTCAAAAATTTGTTTGCTTGTTTTAAGTACATATGTGAAAACAACATGGTTCTAAAATTCAGAGTAGTTCTAAAGTTCAGAACTATTAAAAAAGCTTCACCCAAAGAAGCGGCCCTCCCCGTCTCTTCTACTCCGTCTTTTTCACTCTGTTTCCACTCACCCCCTTTGGATAACCAATCTCATTGATTTCTAGTCTATCTTTCCTGTGTTTCTTTCTCCACAAATAAGCGGACACACATGTATTTTCTTATTTCTTCTTTCTTATACAAAAAGTGGTTACAGTGGAGGTCACCTGAATTCATTAAATATCATTCAAGAGCTTTGAATCTCAAAAGGAAAAGTTTGAAATCTCAATTATTTTCTTCTGGCTGGGCACGGTGGCTCACACCTGTAATTCCAGCACTTTGGAAGGCAGAGGCGGGTGGATCTCCTGAGCTCAGGAGTTTGAGACCATCCAGGGCAACATGGTGTAACCCTGTCTCTACTAAAAATACAAAAAAAAATTAACTGGATGTGGTGGGGCACGCCTCTAGTCTCAGCTACTTGGGAGGCTGAGGCAGGAGAATTGCTTGAGTCCCAGAGATGAAGACTGCAGTGAGCCAAGATCCCACCTCTGCACTCCAGCTTGGGCTATAGAGTGAGACTCGGTCTCAAAAAAAAAAAAAAAAAAAAATTATTTTCTTTTTTAGAAGTTAATTGTGGGCAGGCTGATTTATTTGGCAAATTTGCCAATCCTGACTTCAAGAACATTCAAATGCATTAACCAATGGGAATGTAGAGAAAGAGGTCTCCACCCACTTACAGAGGGTAGGATATGGCCTCATACTAGACAAAATGTTATTCGATGCTACTTTCAAGATTATAGGGGATGGGCCTGGATTTAGTTGATGGCTATTATAGTGACCTTTACATAAATGAGATTCAAAGTGACCTGATGTCTTATATTGCTTGAACCAGCTTTCATGAAATAGTATTCTTATCGGGGGTGGACCCATCATTCCATACGATCAAGGAAACATCTTTTTGAACAGAGATCCTGTAATCATCCTTACAAACTGCACTTCAACATTGGATTGGATTAGCCACATTTGAGGAACTCACTTTTTACGTCTTCATAAATTTAAAACGTTGAAAAAGTCAGAGGCAAGGGAAGACATTTATACTACTTCACAGTAGACCTCCCTCAACATGGGCTACATATCCATTAGTCAATATTCTATAGCTATTGTTCTGCAACAAATCAGACAAGATCCTACAGTATTACCATCCTTCTATTCTTGGCCCTATCTTCCCCAAGGAGTTATACGTATTCTAGATAGTCTAGATTAAGAGCAACTCTCATCATACTCTTTTTGAGTGTTTAATTATCAAGCAACAGTCTAACTAAGCCAAAAGTATTTCTCTTTTTGGGAGTGGAAATGGAAGCTAAGTTGATTGACCCACAGGAACAAGAGGGAACATGCCATTATATTTTAACCAGTGTGTAAAGAAGGCTGTTATGCAATCAATGATCTAGGTCTTTCTCTTCAGAGAAATTTGTTGTACAGAAAATTGCTGTTGGGATGAAGCTTTGCAGTCTTGCAGTCCTTGTACCCATTGTTCTCTTCTGTGAGCAGCATGTCTTCGCGTTTCAGAGGTAACCCAATAGAATCCTAGACTGTGGTGGGCAACTCTCCTCACTTGTTTGCCACATATCGTGTTAAGTCAGTGCATTGAGCTGGTGGGCAAAATGGTAAAATCTGAAGGCCAGGTCTTTCAGAACTTTCCAAGTTGCCCTGACAAATAAGTAGACTTCAGCACAATGGGCTATCACTAAAGACAGGGTCTTTTTTCTTTCCTGGCTCTGGTTTTATTATTGGGAGAACGTTGGATGATATGCATATCCAGTGACTATGAAGATTCAAGAAATTCAATCTTTTATAAACATAATTATTTATATTCTAACTTGATGTATGATTCATATTCTTCCTGTCTTCACATAAAAAAAAGTTAACTATGGATCATTTATTTTCCCCTTGTACATGGAACATAGGAGGAAGAAGAGGGTGAAGGGTTAAATAGGAAGTTTGGATCATGCATGATTATTTAGCATGGACTAAGAAAGGAAGAAGAGTTGTGTGATAAAGAACTATTCTCTAATTCTTATTTTGCTTAGTAGACTCCCTCAGGATAAACTATCTAGAAGAACACAAATGAACTCACGCAATGCATGGAGTGAATAGTTCCAGGGTACATGTAAAGTAATTTATTAAGTAGTCAATTTTTAGGCTTTAAAACATTGATATTGTTTCCTTTGGAATTGTCTTATTTTTCCCCTTTGTTTTGGTTCCATGATCGCTTTCTCCTTCAATTATCTTTGAGACAGATGCCTCTCCTCATGTTAGTAAATGACAAAGAAAGAAGAGACATAAGGCAAAGGAATGTACCAGGGATACTTTTTCTGCCACCAAAAAAAAAGTTCATAGTCGTAAATAACCATAGGACAACAGTTTGGAGAATAGATCTTGACTTGTGAGCCTGAAGCTGTGTTTGTACATGATCCCTGAACTGATTATAGTTGATTGATCTTCTTTTGTTCAATATGATTGTCAAATGTCAAGCAACAAATTCTATCATAAAATAATGGTTGTTATTTAATTGACATGGGGGTCAAGATTGCTGCATTGATCAGAAATGTCTTTCTCTGTATTTTATTGGTGAATCATATGGTCAGGATTTCTAAGGTTCTTGTTAGTTCTAACATTCTATAACTTGATGATTGGCTTCAATTAAGGGAAAGGGGGAGAAGAGAAAAATTGGTATCAACATGTCCAACTTGGCTATTGTACACACTGGCAGTACCATTGACAGTGAGGGGAAAGGGAGGAAACCTCTGCTTATTTAGTGCCTGTGTTTGTGCCAGGCACTCAGCTAGTCACTTAGAAATGTTATCTCTTTAAATGCACAAAATCCTACATGCTAGGAATCTTTACTGACATTTTACAAAGGAGGAAACTGAGCCTCAGGAAGAATAAATCGTTGGCCCAAGATCAAACAGTAAGTGTAGAGCTTGGATTCAAACCCACTCGAGCCTCATTTCAACTCCGTGCACTGCACAGCAGTGCCTCTATAAAATCTGGAAAGTAGGAAGAGAGCCAGTTTGAAGGGAGGTCAGATTTAGTCAAAGGGAGTTGGAGGCAACAGTTGGTTTGGAATGTAGCTTGGAAGAGAGGTTCAGGATTGGAGGTCCAGTTTCATCGTCCTCACCCCCTAGCAGATCTAATCATGGCCTCAGCGTCAGCCCAGTGCAAGTGTCCTCAGCTGGCTGTTGCAGAGGTTGGCGGGCAGGTGGACTCATTGCAGACCGCCATCTTGATCAGAGATTAACCCAAACTCTTAAATAGCAAAACACATCAAAAGCTTCAGCACATCTCTTCAAATGAGTACGTGTATAGCAGCTTAGTGACACTAAATATAATGCAAATAAAAGAAGTAGCCAAAAATAAAATAGTAAAAAAAGAGTGAGAAAATATCTTCATGCATGGGTTTTCTTACTATTTGTTGCTTCAGCTTATACTCTGAAATCTGACTGATACTAATGCTTGAAGAAAGGAACGAGAATGTGACTATATTTTAACCAAAGAATATCACACTAAAAATATTTAATACTTTTGTATACTGCGAGGGTCCCTTTGTAGGGTAGGGGAGGTAGGAGGACCTCAGTATTGTAGACAGATGAATATCTGAATCCTGGTTTCCATCCCTTCACTAGAAATAACATTGCAAATTATTCTTTCTGGGAGTAAAAATAAATTTTTGTAGCAAATGTTTCTGAGCTCCACTTTTCCAGGAATGGCTTATTCCTGAAGCTAGAAAGGAAATCAAATTTCACTCAGAGCAACAGACTTTGACAAATTATTGCTGGGGTTGAGAATATCAACCCTTCTAAAAAAAAAAAGCTAACACTCTGGCTTTTTCTTAAACCTGTTCTTTGTTATAATTTTTTTTCCATGATCATTTTCCTAATAACAGTTTTTATTCATGTAGTCTCTTAGTGGCTGATCTGTAGGTTCATTTTGATCAGTTTCATCAGTGAAATGCCCTGGAACAACAACAACAACAGGTTTTAAAGGCATAAATGTCATATGCCAAAGACAAAGGCGGCCAAAAAATCATGACTCCCTATTCATTTGCTTTTAAAAGCCAAACACTATGAAGGGTAAAAATAAAATACCAGCAAGAATCTTGTAAACAGAGTCAGTAATTGTATTGTGCAGTGATTACTTAAATGCAGCCTGCCAGCCCAGGCTATTTGGAAAGAGGAAGTAAGCGAAACTAGGAAGAAAAGAAGACTTAGGAATCAGAGAAGGAAGAGGCTTGAGGATAAAGGGCTTCTGAATTATTAATAGACCACAGGAAGTTTTCCTTCTGTTGACTTCACACACTATCTGGGTACCTGGAGACCAGCTTACTCTCTTTCACTTAGCTCCTACTGATGTATTGTTTTCATCTCAAAGAACAGGCCACCAGTGGCCTTAAAACACTGTAATGTGTACAACAAAATTGCAGCCTTGGGCTATGTTCCATTGTTCAGAGACATCTTGCCAGCTTTTTAAATTCAAAATAATCTTTCAGAACATGAAAGTGTGAACCCTCCCCTGTAAACCATAGTAGGGAATACACCCCAATGAACATAATCGCATTCTCAGAAGGGACGGAACAGAGGAAGTGTCGCATAGGTATTAAAAGCTCAGGATCTAGATTCGAGCCCCAGATCTGCTACTTATCACCAGTGCAGCCGTGGGCAATTTGCTCGTCCCCTTTGAGCCTCACTTTACTTTTTGTGTAAAGTGACCTGTTACTTCATTGTGCTTGTACTTCTTATTCTATTTTTGGTGTAAGGCTGTTCTTTTTTCTCAAGTAGTTATTGTGTAAGTGCTGTAATTGTATCATTCAGAGACGCAATCGAAACACAGCTGTATTTTTTTCTCCCTTAGCCCCATGACATTTCGCGTGGCGGGGTTATCTATCACTGCTCTTGCATGGAAAGTTAGAAAATGTCAAGGCTTTTTAGCCCGCTCTTAAGCGACAGTCCTTGGGTCCTGCTAAAAATACAAATAGCCTCAATTTAGAAATTAGAATGTCAGTTCCATCTTTGTTGTTAAAAGAAAATCTTTAAACGAATTATATTTAGCAAAGTTTAATTGAACAAAGAATAATTTTCTAATCAACCCTCAAAAACGCAAGAAGTTCAGAGAGTTCTGCTCAGCTAGGTGGGCAGGCAGCGTTTATAAACATCTAATGGAAATGAGGTCCAGAAGCAGCTTGAGTAGTTACAGGTGAGCAGCTGTCTTACTGGGCAAGGGCTGATCAGTTGGCCACATGGGATTGGCTGTAGCTTGGCGGCTGTAGCTTGGCTGCTGTGATTGGCTGAGGCTCACCTCGTTAGTGCAAAAAAAAAAAAAAAAAAAACTTCTAAGTTAGGTTGCAGTTTGTTATGTAGACCCTCAAGTTACGAGGCATCCTCAGACCAAATTTAGTTTAATTTAACATTATTTACGGGAAAACAACTGCCTCACCTCTTCCACACCCACACACCTTACTCTTTTTCTTGTTAGTCTTTTTCTCAAGTTCTAACTTCTTAGAGTTGTGTGAGACATCTTTATTGGGGAAGCCTCTGGACCAGGACAGACGCTTCTTTGTCCAAGTATTTACTTGTGACTCCATCCTTCACCCCTACGAGTCTTATTTCTACCTCCGGGCTCTTGCTGCTGAGAACCTTCCATCCCTTTAGGTGGTCCTATTGGACGACATCTAACATTAAGTGTTTCTTTCTATTTTAACTACTACTATCTAGCCAACTAGAGACCAGCCACATGCAGGTTTAGCTTTATCAGGAGAAGTCAGGCACCAGTCTTTGCGTCTGTAAATTTGAGGAAACATTAAACTCTCTCATTATCTCCTGGAAGTCCCCCTACTAGGCTGAGGTGAAGGGAGTACACCCGGAAACTTCATCCCTTTGGGAGGGTGGTTTATTACAGAACCATAACAACTTGCTAAAAAAAAAAATCACAAATCCTCTCCCTCTTTCCACTCTAACAGCTTTTTATATAGCCTGTCTATGACTAAGTAAGGGGAAGCAGTCATGAAACCAGTTTCCAAAAATAGAGTGATCTGACCCTCATCCCATTACCTAACTCTGTTGTGTTAGCACTTTGCTCAAATTCTGCATAAGAAGAGTCTGTTCACTACAAGCTGAACTTGGACATATCAATACATTTTTGGTGAATTTTTAACTTCATAATTTTACTCACTATTTCCTAACTTATTTTTTGAATTTCCTTAATTTTTTCTTCTTAAGAAAGAGGCCTCATTTGGATAATATACATTTTGACCTTTATATTTTCTTTCTTTCTCTGCTTGTTGACTACTTTTTGGACTCTTCTCCTTCTTTAATACATTAGGTTTTTTGTTTTTTTTTTTTTAGTTTAATACTGTCTACTCAGCATGTTTTCCTTCCTTCCTTCCTTCCTTCCTTCCTTCCTTCCTTCCTTCCTCTCTCTCTCTCTCTCTTTCTCTCTTTCTCTCTCTCTTTCTTTCTTTCTTTCTTGACCTAGTCATACTCTATTGCCCAGGCTGGAGTCCAATGGTGTGATTTTGGCTCACTGTAACTTCCACCTCCAGGGTTCAAGTGATTCTCGTGCTTTAGCCTCCCAAATAGCTGGGACTACAGGTGTGAGCTACTACACCAAGCTTATTTTTGTATTTTTAGTAAACACAGGGTTTCACCATGTTGATCAGGCTGGTCTTGAACTCCCGACCTCAGGTGATCCACCCGCCTCAGCCTCCCAAAGTGCTGGGATTATAGACATGAGCCACTGTGCCGGACCCATTATTTTCAATATAATGGATTATCTACCATACTGCCTTGTGAGGATTAAATAAGAATACCTGTAAAGCACTTAGCAAAATATCCAAGTTAGTAAATATCAGTAAAAAAGAAGAAAAGTCCCTCCAAACATCTTATATTCTAGTCAACACAAGACTTCCTCTACATGGTCTTGAAATTTAGCTTCTGTTTAGATAATGGAGAGCTCATTGCTTGATAAGTTGTCCTATCTCATGGTTAGCTCAAATTGTTAGGAAGTTCACACTGAAATTACAGTGATTTAATGATATGAACCTCCACTTCTCTATACTTTACATGAAAAGGAAGCTTTGAGTTTGCCACATCTTTTGTTAAAACCCCCAGAATCATGTCCAACCAACTTGCAAGTAAAGGCCATAATCTTGACCCCAGCATTTAAGACCCTCAACAATCAGGTCCTACCCTGCCATTTGTCCTAGCTTTATTTCCTGGTATATCTCTATACAGGCCCCATGTTTCTGCCCAGCTGGATCACTTCCCCTTCCTTGAGCTCTGATTTTGCTTTTCTACTTGTGCACCTGCACTTATGATGTTTCATCTCCAATTCATTTAGCAAAATTCTGCCTATGTTAGTCTTATGCCATCTCATCTCCACTTCACCTATCAAATCCCACTATCTCAGAAGTCCAACTCAGAATATCTCCATTCTCTGACTACCTAAGCCAAAAATGATATTTGACTTTGTATTCCTGTAGCAGAATATTTATGCCACTTGCATTGCACTTTTAGTGTTTTATCTCACAGAACAAACAGCATTTGTATCAGTTGCAGGTTAGTTTCTCCAGGAAACAGACTCTGAGATGAAGATTGCATGGAGGAAGTTTACTGGAAAGGAGTCTCAGGATCAACATCTGTGGTGGAATGAAGGAAAGAGGCTTGGGCAGAGGAGAAATTGAACTGTGATGTAGTCATAACTATGGCCTCACCTGTTCCTGCAGAGAGTCTTGAGGCTGGGTTGGCTTGGTAAAGTTGTCCCAAACTGGGGAAAGCAGGCATGCCTTTGTAACCCCTGTTTATTAATCACTGGGTGTGGATTGTACCTTGGAGGAGGCACCATGTTGGGCAACACGGCTCTCTTCAGGCAAGGGCAAGTCCTACTGAGTCCTTACTCAGGTGAGAATGGCAGCTGCCAACCCTCCCAGAAGCTGAGGAAATGAAGAAGCTGAGGAAATGAGGGTGCATCCCTGGATGGAGATCTAGGCAGCAAAACATGACATCTACTACAATCCAACCCTTTGTGTCACTCAGGTCAATTTTCTTCATAAAATAAGCTTTGAGATCAACTCTTCTGGGATTCTGCTTGGTCTCTCTTCCTAAAGGAAACATACAAGAGGAAAGTTAGTGAAATAAACTACAACCTTCACAGTTACAGCTAGTCTTGAGGCTGTAACCAATACTTGTCATTCCTCTTCTCCCCTGCCCATTCTGTTTCCCCCTTACCCTTTGCTAGCATCTCTTCTACTGTAGGTGGTTTACCTGGTGAGACAACCCAGAGCCTCAGCCCTCAGGATCTGAGTCATAGTCACTGGGCCTTCTTGGGCCATGGCTGCTGCAATTGTCTGTACACATCAAATTTGGATGAGGAAATATTACAGAATGCCTAAGCTGGATGCCACATTCAGTATCTAAGTGCAGCCCTCAATGTCCTTTTGATTAGTGGAGTCAAATACCCTTCCTGCATGGCTAGAAAACCCCTGGAAACTCCTCTCCTTCCTGATAATCGATCAACATGAGGAAACTGAAATGACTGGACAGGAACAACAGCTTTCAGTTTAAAGGAACTCTTCCTATGCTTTCTGGAAACCAGAACTTTTAAAAGTACAGAGTCCATATTTGTAGATTTAAAGTACTAATTCTCCAAGTGGGTTACCTGGAGTGATGGTAAACGGAAACACTCCAACTTTGTTCCTGGAACCATGTATACTACCTAGTAGGGACACAGCACCATATGAGTATTGATTTAAAGTGTGTACTGGAAGATGTTGCCTTCCAAGTTAGCACCTCAATTGATCCTTCAACAAACCGTTTGTATTGCAGTATCAGGCTAGCAGCAAGTTGGTATTGTGGTAGGTGAGAGGCTAAGTGGATTCCATGGTAATGGACCCATTTCTGTAATTTCCTTGTAAAGTGCAGCCTGTGATCTGATAGGATGTTATGTGAGCTCTTGTATCAGTGGGTCAAACTCTCTGCAAGCCCTTGTATGGTGATGCTTGCCTGAGGCCCTGGGGGCAGGAGAGACAAACCCATACCCAGAGTGGAAAAGGACAGATGTAGTCAACTTACCACCAAGTGACTAGCTGGTCTCTTTGAGAAATGGTGCTGATTCTGGGGCTCAACTTTGGTCTCTGTTGCTGGCAAGTTAGACATGGGGCAGCAACAGTAGCTAGATCAGCCTTAATGAGAGAAGTCCATGCTGCTGGAGCCATGCACACTTCATCTCTGCCATCAGGCTATTCTGTTCAAGTGCCCTTTGTGCCAGCATTGGGGTGGCTGTTGACACAGGCTGACTGACATCAACTGGCTGAGTCATTTTGTTTATGCAGTTGTTCAATGTCTATTCTGTTGTGGGTGCTCCTGGTTAGGCATTAATAAGTGATACAAAGACCTTCACACTTTCTGCCTACTCCCATAGTTCCATTCACATCCCCCTTTCTCCAATCTCTTTATCTCCAATCTGTCAATATTTCTTCTTCCAGGTTCTTGAGGGGTTTTCCAGTCATGTCACTTGCCACTATCCATGAATTCCTGCATATTCTAACACTGGAAACACCTTTTCCACACAAGGTGTATGATGAGATGCAACACTGAAGCTCTGGCTATTTGGGACGATTGCCCTCTCTGCTCTCTTTCAGTCACCCGAGTGAGTCCATAATGCAGAACCCCTTACATTTTTTTTCTTTTTTTTAGACAGTCTCCCTCTGTCGCCCATGCTGGAGTGCAGTGGTGCAATCTCGGCTCACTGCAAGTTCCACCTCCCGGGTTCACGCCATTCTCCTGCCTCAGCCTCCCAAGTAGCTGGCATTACAGGTGCCCACCACCATGCCCAGCTAATTTTTTGTATTTTTAGTAGAGATGGGATTTCACCATGTTCGCCAGGCTGGTCTTGAACTCCTGACCTCAGGTGATCCACTCGCCTCGGCCTTCCAAAGTGCTGGGATTACAAGCGTGAGCCACCGTGCCCAGTCCACTTCATTTTTTACTTGCACCCATGCACTATCAACTTGACTGTATCAGACTTCCTCTTCCTACTTGTGTCAGTTATGATCCTCTGAGAAGCAGACACCAAGATGGGATTAGCTGTGCAAGAGGTGTGTTGGGGAAAATGCTTAGGTGCAAGAAATGGGGAGAGGGCTGGAGGAGGCTGGGAGACCCATGAGACTGCAATGCAAGCTTAACCCCTGTGGAGGAGAGAGGAAAGGAAGGAAGTGGGTAGGGAATATTTCAGGTCGTAGTGCAGTTTTAAGAAAGTTTTGGCAAAACCAACAAAGAGTCCTGGCCAGGCACAGTGGCTCACGCCTGTAATCCCAGCACTTTGAGAGGCTGAGGTGGGTGGATTATCTGAGGTCAGGAGTTCGAGACCAGCCTGACCAATATGCTGAATCCCCATTTTTACTAAAAATACAAAAATTAGCCGGGCATAATGGTGTGTGCCTGTAATCCCAGTTACTCAAGAGGCTGAGGCAGGAGAATCGCTTGAACCCACGAGGTGGACGTTTTAGTGAGCCGTGATCGCTCCGTTGTACTCCAGCCCGGGTGACAAGAGCAAAACTCTGTCTCAAAAAAAAAAAAAAAGGTCCTATAGCCAAAGTAACTCATCAGAAGAGTTTCCAGTTTTGTAGAAAGAGCCTCCCTTAGTATCCCCACCATACTCAGTTATTAGCTGCAAGCAGCCAGTGGAAAATGTGGTATTAGCACTAACACAGGGACAGATTTCAGAGCACAGTAGTTGGGGGCTTATATCAAGTACACATCTTGCAGCTGGAGAGTGAGAAAGTTAATTAACGCTGAGGCAAGACTGTAAATATACACTGGTGTCTGTCCCAAGTGGATGTGAACTGTTCTGGTGCTTTTTCCGACTGGCATATCCAGTGCAATAGCTGAATACCATATGCCTGAGACTCTACCCCGGCAAAGATGCCACATCAAGCACTATGGCTGCAATTGAGAATCCTGCTTGGTTGAGTTTGATTGTTTGCTGTCGTTTTCCAGGATCCATCTGGTTTTTGTGGGATCCAGATGGCAAATTAAATGTGGATTTGATGGGATCTACCATCCCTGCATCTTTTAGGTCTTTAAAGGTGGTACTGATATTTGTCATTTCCCCCCAAGGATGAATTTTTTTTTTTTTTTTTAAATTTTGATATCTGACTGGGAGGTTGGGCAATTTCAGAGGTTTCCTTTTGGCTTTTCCCACTATGATAGCTCTTGTCTTACAGTCAAGGAAACAATGTGGAGGTTCTGCCAACTACCTAGTATGTTCGTGTCGATTATACATTTGGTGACCAGGGAAATAATCATGGGGGAATCCACTGACATGGTGCACCCGCTACGAGCTAGACTTAGGCTAGGACTCCAGATACCCGGGTTTCAAAATCAACTTGGATATTGACCGTGCATCCAACTGACCTGAAAATATTTGAGTATTACCCTTTCCCCAGTGTGCAGACTTACCTGAGGAAATTTCCATAGGTCTCTTTGGGAAAGGACTAAAGGAGTCATGATCTTTTCAGATTCTGTTTTTATACAGTTGCAGGGTCTTGACTCTGCAACTGTGGGGACCTGACTCCTCCTTCAGGCAAGAAATTCGGCAATGGATTATGACTTTTGATTAGGATAGCTGTCCTCAGCCTCTCTCATTATCCAGCCTTGATTTATTTTTATTGTAAAGACTGAGCAATCCTTTTGTTGCCTGCTCCTCTATCTTGCGCCTAAGAACTCTGTGTTCTCCTAACCAACTCGACAATTTTCTGAGGGTCATGGTCCTCTGGCTGCCACTCTGACCTTACTGCTCATTGTAATAACTGTGCCCAACTTGTTACTGGTGGTTAAGCCCTCCTGCCTGGCTTCTCTATATAGGGATCTTAACATCCCCATTGCTATCAGAGAGCTCAGTTCTGTAATGGCATGTCCTATAGTTAGCCCTCAGGATCTATTCCCACCTCCCCTCCTGGCCTCCAAGCCAGTAACTTAGGGTAGTCACAACATACGCTGGCTGTGGAAGTGCTGGGCATGTTAACAAAGGAAAGGGACTATACCCCAGAGGAGGTGCACTCACCCATGCTACAGAATTTAACATTCTAGTTAGTTCCTTAAGAGGTGGCACAAACATGCAGCTAGGATGGTTTTTGGAAGCTTGGAGAAAGCATGTCCCGCACCATCTGAACTAGAAATGTCAGAGCGAATGTGGCAGATGGTGAAAACAGAGATGGAGCACACTAGAATAAAAATGCTATGTAAGGCTAGAAAACCCACTGGGTGACTATGCTCCTCTAAGGGCCCAGAGAACATTCTGTTTATGAAAACAATAAGGAATGTGCTGGTAAGATGAGAGGGTTACCAGCATTGCTGAGAAGCTTGTTAGTGGCTTTTTCACAGTCAAAGGAGATTTTTCTTTAAATTTAATTTTCTTGAATAAATACAAGAGTAAGAGTTCTCTTGGGTTTAAAAAGTAAATAATACAGAAAATCATAAAATCAGGGAGAAAAACACTGAAATTTCACCATCCTGGGAAAATATGAACATTTTTGTGATCATCCTTTCATACATTTCTCTACGTAGTTATACATCCCTGTGTATAATTGTACATTTGTTGAATGTTGTATCTCTTATTGGTACTATAGGAACATTTCTTTTAAAAAGAATCTCATTTGTTTTTCCCCTGCCACTTATCAAAGCCTTCAATTGCCATTTCTCACCCTCCAAATCAAAGCTAACAATGTGTTGTTTGTGTATAATTTTCTCCTGCTTTTAACACATACAATTTTTCTTTATCTAACTTATTTTTTCCAAAAATAGGATCATATTTCATAAAGTTTTCCACATCTTGCTTCTCTCCCTTAACATGTCATTTAAAGCCTCCAAGTTAACGTTTATAAATCAAACTCATATTTTATAACGACTGAAAAGCATTCTAGAATGCGGAGACACTACCAACATTCAACAGTTCTGTTACTGCTAAGCATTCACATGGTTTTTAGGTTTTGTTACTATGAATAATGCTGTAATACATATCCTTGAACATATGTCTTTAATCACTGGTTTAACAGTTTATGCTAAACTTGTACCAGAGATTGACATAAAATTTCTCAGTCTAGCTACTTTTCTCCTCTTCTGATGATCAAGTCTCCATAGGCTTATTTCCAGAATTCAGAATATTTTACTAAGGATTTCCAAAATAAAGCCACCCTGCACCCTTGTTAAAGTTATCCTTGGTGGGTGTGGTGGCTCATGCTTGTAATCCCAGCACTTTGGGAGGCTGAGGTGGATGGATCACCTGAGGTCAGGAGTTCAAGACCAGCCTGGCCAACATGGTGAAACCCCATCTCAACTAAAAATACAAAAATTAGCCGGGCATGGTGATGCATGCCTGTAATCCCAGCTACTCGGGAGACTAAGGCAGGAGAATCTCTTGAACCCAGGAGGTGGAGGTTGCAGTGAGCTGAGATTGCGCCATTGCACTCCAGCCTGGGTGACAGAGCGAGACTCCATCTCAAAAACAAACAAACAAACAACAACAACAAAAAAAACCAAATAAAGGCCGGGCGCCGTGGCTCAAGCCTGTAATCCCAGCACTTTGGGAGGCCGAGACGGGCGGATCACGAGGTCAGGAGATCGAGACCATCCTGGCAGACAAGGTGAAACCCCATCTCTACTAAAAATACAAAAAAACTAGCCGGACGAGGTGGTGGGCGCCTGTAGTCCCAGCTACTCGGGAGGCTGAGGCAGGAGAATGGCGTGAACCCTGGAGGCGGAGCTTGCAGTGAGCCGAGATCGCGCCACTGCACTCCAGCCTGGGCGACAGAGCCAGACTCCGTCTCGAAAAACAAACAAACAAACAAACAAACAAAAAACAAATAAAGTTATCCTTATAAATCACAGCTCAAATGTTATCCTTCTAACTTCTAATTGCCTATAACATAAAGTTCAAATTTCTCAGAATGCATTCAAGACCTTCTCTAGCGGAGGACGAACATAACTTCCCACACTCATTTCTGTTTAGCTCCCATTCTTCTCTTGCTTTAAACACCTGTATCCTGTACCTGGCAACAATGAACAAGAGCCATTTTCCCAACAATGCCCTTTATCTCTTGCTATTGTGCCTTTACCCACTCTTAGACATTCTTATGCACCCAGACATCCCTTCTATGAAGCCTTTGCTAATAAAGACAAACAGAAGTTATCATAACCTCTTCTGTGCTTCCAGAGCTCTTGGTACATGGTTTTCTTAAATAAGATGATTTATTTGGAATATTTTTGGATTTACAGAAAAGTTGCCAATTGTAATATAACTGTATACCCCTCACCCAGTATACCCTAATGTTAACATTTTATATTATCATGATATATTTGTAAAAACTGAGAAATCAACATTGTTATATTACTATTAACTAAACTCCAGACTTTTTTGGATTTCACCAGTTTTCCCACTAATGCCCTTTTTCTTCCAAGATCCAATCCAGAACACATGTTGCATTTAGTCATCATGTTGCTATTGTGTAATGTCTTGAGTGCTGTTGTTCCATACATTTTATCCAGGTTTTTAGTTATTTCATAAAAGAGGGTATAACTGGAAGCAAAGTCTAAGATTAGCTTTAAATGAAGCAAGAGGAAGGCATTTTTTTCTAATTTAAAATATATTTATCGTCATATTTCAAGGGCAATATTTGTTTGAAAATAAAAGAAAAATCTCGTTCAGTTAAAAAAAATAATGGGCTCCCAGCTGGCAAATGCCACCAACATAGCTTAATATTAATTTAAATAAAATAGTTCTTGTGAGGTTACTCAGTGGTATACTGGAAACCTAAGAATGCCATTGCCATTAACAGAGTCCACAATCCCTCATCTCACTGCTTCCTTTCTCTCCTTATTACTTACCTATGAAACTGGATGGAGAGCTGCAGAGATGAGGACATTTACTAAGAAATTCTTTCCTAAGTGGTATGTGAAAAGAAAGTAAATTCATGTTGAGTCACATTAATCTATTGCCTTGGCTGTGTAAGAATCACTAAGAATTCTCACAACCTTAGCAAGAGTTGCAAAATAGAAATACAACAAAGCAAAGGTGAGAAAACAAACCACGTGTCTGCTTTTTAAACAATCTATTGATATAATTCACCACATTAAGAGATTAAGCCAGAACACCCATATGCTCATCTTATAGAAAGCATTTAAAATCCACATGTATTCATCATAAAAACTCATAACAAAGAGCGAGGAGTTTTTTTTAAACTGATAAAAGGCATCTACCAAAAACCTAAAACAAGCATTTTAATGGTAAAATATTATAAGGTTTTTCTTAAAAATTATGAATCATGCATTTTATCTCCATTTCTATTCAATGTTGTACTAGAGTCCCAGGCAACACAGCAAGACAAAAAAGAAGGGGAAAAGGGGCTCTATAAACATTGAAATTAAAGAAGCAGAATATATTAGAAGTACATTAAGTACATTAAAAGTAATGGCAAACAGTGCACTTACTTTTGCACCAACCTAATAGTATGCGTAGATGTAATGATTAATTGCAAAGAGAAAAATCGCCCCAAATATCTACACTAAAATTATCAAAATGATCAAGGGAGCTGAATAGAAAATCAACACCAAAAATCAATTTTATTTCTATATCTCAGCAAAAAAGAGCTTAGAGGTGGCATATTAAAAGTTATCATTTACTAATGAAAAGGCAAATTTGTTAGAAGAAAACATAATTTAAAAATGTATGGCCGGGCACAGTGGCTCACGCCTGTAATCCCAGCACTTTGGGAGACTGAGGTGGGCGGATCACGAGGTCAGGAGATCAAGACCAGCCTGACCTACATGGTGAAACCCCATCTCTACTAAAAATACAAAAATTAGCCGGGCATAATGGTGTGTGCCTGTAATCCCAGTTACTCAAGAGGCTGAGGCAGGAGAATCGCTTGAACCCACGA
>NW_012111031.1:6175436-6181700 GCF_000951035.1 Colobus angolensis palliatus
TTATGTGAAAAAGCAAAGGATCAAGGCAAGAGGCTTGTGAAAAAAGAATTGGGCAGGGCAGAGGGGAAGCAAGAGTTTGTTCTCTAAGGTATTACGATGTAATATGAAGCTACTATCGCTAAGACGAGTAATATTGGCTCAAGGGTAGACAAATATATCAACATAATAGAGAACATAACAGAGAACTAAGAAATAGAGCACATTATATTAGCAAGGGTAACCCTTGCATAATCAAGGGTAATCCTTGATTATGCTACAATCACTAATAAAACCTGAAATAGCTTTACTTAACACAATAAAGGGTTATTTCTGTCTTAGTCCGTTTGGGCACTTATAACAAAAAATGCCTTAAATGGTGTAGCTTATAAACAACAGAAATTTATTTGTCACAGTTCTGGAGGCTGGGAAGTTCAGGACAAAGTACCAGCTAATTCTTGTGTTTGCAGAGGGGCCGTCTTCCGCACAGACAGCACCTTCGTGCTATATATTCAAATGGTGGAAGGGGGAGGGGGTCTCTTTTTTAAGGTCACTAATCCCATTCATGAAGCCTCTCCCCTTATGACCTAATTGTCTCCCAAAACCCTCACCTCCTAATACCTTGGAGGTTAGGATTTCAACATATGAATTATGGGGAGAAACAAACATTCAGATCAGAGCAATTTCTCACTCATAATACTAATTGATGAAGGTCATAGAACTCTCCCTGGTGTTCTCCTGCAACTTGGAGACCTTGGCTGCTTCCATTATGCAACTCCACATTTGGAGCTCTTTGCTTCTGGCCGCAGGATGAGAGGGAGCACATGCACATGAAGACACACCTACTCTTAGGCGCCTATAACACTCCCACACATTCCCGTTGGCAGAAGCTCAGGCACCAGGTCTCAACACGACCACATGGAAGGCTGGGTAATGAAGTTTTTCTGTGTGCAGGAAGAGGCAGTGGTGTTGATGTGCCAGCATTTTCTCTGCCAAACAGGATGGAAACTTGATATATGACCAAATTGACATAGTGGATCCCTGGGGAAAATATCGATGATGTAAAAACTCATAATAATAAACGATGCTAAGAAGAAAAAAAAAGTCTATTTCTTCTTTACACTGCACACAACCAAATAATTTTCAATTGAATTTAAAACTTAAATAGGAAGGACAGAAGAAATATAAGAGAATATCTTTATATCCCAGATATCTAGAAAGACAAACCACACAAACCTGGAAGGAAATGATGAAAAAAAAAAAAAAAAGCACATCATCCAGAAAGAGAAAAGACAAATTATAAACTACTAGAAGATATTTGCAATACATACAACTGACAAGAAATTAGTATTCAGAATATATAAAGAAATTATACAAATTAACTATTACAAAAATGCAAGTAAATTAGAAAAAAATGGGCAGGTGGTCTGAATAAACATAACACACAAGCAAAAATATGAATGGCCAATAATCAAATATAAACAACTCTACTTCATTAGTAAGTCAGAAAATCAAAATCAAAATCACGAGAAGATTTCATTTCATAAAAATTTGATTGGAAAAGTTGAAAAGTCAGAGAGCATCAGGTATTGGCAAGGAGGAAGAACAATAGGAAATCTTTTCCACTGCTACTGACAATATAAATTGATACAAAAAACTTGGGGACTGATATGACACTATCCTATGAAATTAAAACTGTGCATATCCCACGAAATGGCAATTCCACTTGTAGGAAAATGCTTTCACGTGTGAACTATGGCTAGCTACTTCAACACAGAAGATAATCTTGAGAATACAATACTGAGAGAGAAAAAAAACAAGATTCAGAAGAATACATATAGTATATCATTTTTATAAAGTTGAACCAGGCAAATCTAAGGGTATTGTTTCAGAATTCACACATACATGTGTTTAAAAATCCATGCTATAAAGAAAAACAAGGGAATGAGCAAAAGTCAAAATTTAAGGTAGAGGATACCTTTGACGATGTGGAAAGGGGGTGGGGCAGAGAGGAGCACACAAGGATCTTAGGATGTCAAGGAAGTTGGACTTTTTAAGTTGGGTGATGGGTTCACAGGCATTCATTTTATATAATAAACTAGGATCAGCATAAATATTACCTTATGCATCAAATAATTAATTTTTAAAATTAAAACACACATGCGGCCGGGCGCGGTGGCTCAAGCCTGTAATCCCAGCACTTTGGGAGGCCGAGACGGGCGGATCACGAGGTCAGGAGATCGAGACCATCCTGGCTAACACGGTGAAACCCCGTCTCTACTAAAAATACAAAAAAAAAACTAGCCGGGCGAGGTGGCGGGCGCCTGTAGTCCCAGCTACTCCGGAGGCTGAGGCAGGAGAATGGCGTAAACCCGGGAGGCGGAGCTTGCAGTGAGCTGAGATCTGGCCACTGCACTCCAGTCCGGGCGACAGAGCGAGACTCCGCCTCAAAAAAAAAAAAAAAAAAAAACACACACACATGCACGCACAAGAAAAAAGTAAGTACTCTGTAAACTGACCCCCAGTCAAGAGAGCTGTTGATTTTGCAATTGCCTAGGAGCATAAAGACTAAGAGTATATGTTCTCTTTTTACACTGAGTCTATAGTGAGATCCTCTGTCCTAATAACATTTTAAATTTTGTTTCTCTTTTGCAATTACCTAAAAACTCCTCACAGTATAATGTATTTATTTAATATCAAAATCCTCTTTTTTTTTTTCTCTAGTGGCCAGGTTCTAGCTGTTCTTCCTAGAACCTCTAGGCAAGTTCAAGTGCTACAGAATCTTACTACAACATATGAGGTAATTTCTCCCTAATTTATGTTTATATTGGTTTCATTTTGTATAAGCACTGGGTATTGAGTTTCCTCCTGTATGTTATCTGGCTTATATGTATCTGGTATGAACTCTTCTTCTCATAGCCTTCTCTCCCTTCTCATAATCACATGACTTTGTTGGTTCCCCAGATCAAAACTTCTTCACTTTTGCTATTGGCTTTCCAGCCAATTTCATAATAGTACCTTGGGATTTAAAATGTGCACTTACAAAGATGCTACAATAACAGAAATTAAAATATTTATAAATAAAAGCTTACTCATAAAACAATGGTTCTTAACCAAGGATGTACCAAAAACACAGAGTACATTTATTAAAATTCTCACCCAGGGACCCATCTCGACATAATGTCTAAGATGTAGGAAATTGACAAGAATTACAGAATATTAATGGCAATGGTGGCCATTGGGGGAGGCATGGCCAGTTGTAGTGGGGGAGGCACACTGGGGCTGTGTGTTCCACAGAGCCAGCAGAAGCCAGGAAGAGGTGAAAGTCCTGCCTCATTCTGTGATAGCAGGGCGGGAGCCTCATGCTCTCCAGGCACAGCTGCAGCTACAGACCTGGACATCCCTGTGCTCTTGGGGGCCAGAAGCAGGCAGGAGCCCTGCCCTCCTGGGCGCAGCTGCAGCTGCCCAGCTGGGGTTGCGGACCCAGGCATTTCTGCCCTCTCACTGTTCTGAGAAGACCCCCCATTCTCCTACAGGCTCAGAAGTGCCTGCTCCCACTGTCTGGCCTCTCCGAGTTCCTGGTGCTCACTCCAATCTTGGAGCAAAATTGAGGCTGAACCTAGGTGCTGTCACAACCTGGCTGGCTGTGTGCATCTCAGGGCAGCACTGACATGCTAGCCCCCTGGGTACTGACGAGCACAGGAGGGAAGCCAAGGGGGTTGCTGAGGGCATCTTGGCACTGGCCTGCAGGCCCCCTCAGCTGGAAAAGTCTGGGTGCCATAAATAGCTGTAGGAAGCAGATAGGTTCCTAGGCAGAAAAGGGCGGGTCCCTGGTGAAGCCCTGCCTTCAAGCCCAGGAAGCTTGCCAGTCCTGTGAACCACAGTGGGAGCTGATGGTGCTTTTTCCACACCTGTCCATGGCCATCCATGAATCAATCAGCATACACTTCCTCCCATCTAAAGCCTATAAAAACCCCCGGACTCAGCCAGAGTCTCTGGAGAGACATTGGGAGGGCCAGCTGTAGAGAAGAGCCACCCACTCCAGGGTCTCCTCTCTGCTGAGAGCTAATACTCCTCAGGACACCCTGGCTGCAGAGAGGAGCTACCCACTGCGAGTCTCCTCTGAGCTGTTCTATCAGTCAGAAAAGCTCCTCTTCACCTTGCTCACCCTCCGCTTGTCCACGTACGTCATTGTTCCCAGGCACTGGACAAGAACTTGGAACCTGCCAAATGGTGCAGGTGAAAGAGCTCTAACACAAACTGGGCTAAAGCACGCCCCTTGTTTGCCACATTGTGGGTGACAAGAAGGAGAGAAGAGCTGCAGCCTTTTGGGGAGGTCAGATCTAAGAGCTCCCCGAGGCAGGACTATGACACCCTCTTTAGGGCTCTGTGGTTCCTGACATCTCTGAATTTCTGGGTGCCACCACCTTCCCCGGTGCCAGCCATGGAAGCTGCTTGCGGGACACCTGGTCCAGCCATAGCCTTGCAGGGAGCCAGAAGATGCCCACCCTGCCGCAGCCAGCATGCCTCGCTGTGTGCAGTAGCTGGACCCCACACCTGCTGGCTCACCCACCCCTCACTGCTCAGCTCGTCCTTGGCAGGAATGGGACCCAAGCCAGTAGCATGAGATGAGCGCAGCCTGCCAGGCTGAGTGGGCTTAGTGGGCCCGAGCAAAACTTAGGCAAAGGCGCCACTGACCACAGAGGTTTCTGCTGGTAAAGTGACCCCAGGAATCCCGTAAAAATACCATGGTAGAAAATTGATAGCTCCTTGTTTGTTAGTGTTTTCCAAGAAGCAGAGGTCAAGACCAGACTGGAGGAGCAAGTGATGAGGGGAATGCTGTTGGAGAATAGAGGCGGGAGCTGGAGAAGGCAGGGAGCATCATCAGACCATGTTGTAGCTCTGACAGCTCTGCAGAAAGGAGGATTTTGTGTGGAGAATCGCAGACGGTAGGGCATTTCCAAGGAAGGCTGGGCTAGGTCAGTCTCAGTGGTGAGTCCTTCAGCCAGTCACCTGTTATGGGAACCCCATATCTGGCAAGAATGGGCCTGCATTAACACTTCCACAGGTCTCAGTTATTGGCTGGCTGCAGCCCTGAAACCACATGGCCTCAGCTTCTAGTGGGTCACCAGGGCAGCCACTGAAAACACCAGCCAACTGTGCTTCTCTCAACTGAAGAGCTGAGTGGTGCATATTCACGACCACCACATCATGATAAAGAGGAAATACTACAAGAGGAAGCATCAGAGATTTAGAATTCGAGTTCTTGCTCTGTCACTTATAGCTGTACGATTTTAGATGTTAGGTATGAACCTTAATTTCTTCACCTGAATAATGCAAATAATAACACCTGCCTAGTCTATATCAAAGTGTTATAATTATCAAAGGAAATGAGTATGAAAGTGCCTTGAAGAAGTACATTAAGGTCGTGGGGGCGGCGGCTCACGCCTGTAATCCCAGCACTTTGGGAGGCCGAGGCGGGTGGATCGTGAAGTCAGGAGATCCAGCCCATCCTGGCTAACACGGTGAAACCCCGTCTCTACTAAAAATACAAAAAATTAGCTGGGCGTGGTGGAGGGCGACTCTGGTCCCAGCTACTCGGGAGGCTAAGGCAGGAGAATCGCGTGAACCCAGGAGGCGGAGCTTGCAGTGAGCCGAGATCCCGCCACTGCACTCCAGCCTGGGCGACAGAGCGAGACTCCGTCTCAAAAAAAAAAAAAAAAAAAAATTAAAAGAGAAAAAATAAAGTCCATAATTAGATATATTTTTTTATTATATGCTTTTTTTTTTATTATACTTCAAGTTCTAGGGTACATGTGCACAACGTGCAGGTTACATATGTATACATGTGCCATGTTGATGTGCTGCACCCATTAACTCGTCATTTACATTAGGTATATCTCCTAATGCTATCCCTTCCCCCCTCGCCACAATAGGACCCGGTGTGTGATGTTCCCCTTCCTGTATCCAAGTGATCTCATTGTTCAATTCCCACCTATGAGTGAGAACTTGCGGTATTTGGTTTTCTGTTCTTGCCATAGTTTGCTGAGAATGGTGGTTTTCAGCTGCATCCATGTCCCTACAAAGGACACGAACTTATCCTTTTTTATGGCTGCATAGTATTCCAGGGTGTATATGTGCCACATTCTCTTAAAAAGGAACAATGACATAATTACAAGAACACAAAATTTTTATTAAATAAAATCAATGTTTAATCAACTTTCTTTCTAGACAAAATTTGTTTCCTTTCAAATATCTGATGTACACATGCAATTTTATAGTTAAGTC
>NW_012111031.1:6181940-6200082 GCF_000951035.1 Colobus angolensis palliatus
GTCAGGTAGTGTCCTTTTCATGCTCCTTATAGATAAAACTGTCATGGCTCTAGCTACAGATGAGAATGATGTGAACAATTCTTTTTTAATTTTATCAATTTTGCCCCTTAAACTATAGATTGTTCTCTGGCAGCCGGTAACAGCTGACCTTATTGCGAAGCAAAAGGAAGTCCATTTTTTTGTAAATTCATCTGATGTCGACAATGTGAAAGCCCATTTAAATGTGAGCGGAATTCCATGCAGGTAGGCACTATTCAATGCATATTGAGTAGCTATTATAAACACCTACTACGCTCTTGACTAGGGTATGGTATAATTGCTTCCTGGAACAATAAAATGTATTAACCATGGCAGCATAGAAGTCTCTGACTGGACCGAATGGACTGGTGATAAAGCCTAAGGTCCAGCTCTGTGATCTTGGATAAGTGGTTCAACCCCTCATGACCTTGGTCCCTTATCTAAAATGCAGGTTAGACTCAATGACTGGTAAAACCTCTCATAGTTCGCTTTTCTCTGACAACTCTGTACCCACTCAGGGAGCAAAATTGTCATTTGCCTTGGTAGGCTTTGTGATATCTCCTGAAGAAGCAGCTGTGGGAGGGGATTTAGCTTCTGCTAATTCTTCTTCACAAAGACAGTGACCATTTCTGAATGTCTGGCTTTAAAAAGTGTAACAGGTGGTTGGACTCTGCAGAGATCTCGGGTTAGTCTGGCACTGCCCCTTACCACCTACGTGACCCTGGGGGAATTATTCACCTCTCTGTTTCCAAGTTTTGTATATTAAGGGTAAAAACAGCACCTACCATGTGGATTAGAAATGATTTCCTTTTCTTAAAAAGTGTATCAGGTGCAATTTCTGCTTAGAGTCTAGCCTTCTTCCTATGGAGTCTCCTGTCTAATATCTCCTCTCCATATCCACTGCCCAAGTGCCAGTACCTTCCTGGTGGCCTGGCCTCTTCCTTGAGACCATGCTCTCTTCTGTGTATCAATGGGTGCCCCCTGGATAATATGCTATGTTAATTATTAGTAATATATTATAGGTGTGTACTGTTTTCCAGGAACTGTGTGCTGAACCTTCCTATTAATTGACATTGTGTCTATTAATCTTTACTTAACCTCAAATAGTAGATGCAATCCCCATTATATAGATGAAAAAATATCCTTACTTATAAAGGAATTTTTCAAGGTAAATCAGAAAGAACATGGCAGAGTTAGGAGTCAAATTTAGACCTTTCTGACGTCAACGCTGCGGCTTTTATTTATTGGCCCAAATAAAAGTAAAGAACCCTTTATTACTATGACAGCTAATTTTCAACTTGTTCATCTTAGGTGATAGAATGCCTGAATTCAGTTAAAATATTTGCCTGGTTAACAAAAGAGGTGCTCTGAAGAGAACTTGAACGAGATGCCTTTCCTGTACTTCCCTTTTCCTGTTCTGTTTCTTTGGCTCTGCAGAACATCTGGTGCAGGTCAATGGGGAAAAAATAAGAAAAAAAAAAAAAAAGAAAAGGCTTTTCTGCTGCTTCTTCCTCTTTAACTGAAAACAGCATAATACAGTGATATTCTGGATTGAAGAAAGGTACATTGATCTATATGTTCATATAAAAGTCACTGAAGAAATCACCATTGAGTAATGTTGGTAATGGTGGGAAAGGGTGGTTTTTATGGAGGTTCTGAAAATATACCTAATAGGAGCTACTTTTTCTCTAGTGCCCATGTAGGCTCTACTGAAAGGGTTTCTCGATCAGTTTATCACAATGTGAGATGTCGTGCTTTTACCTTGATGAAATGCTTATTAGGTTTCTTAGTGATTTTTTTCTTCATGCTCACCTGCTATGCCTGCAATGCGCCATGTGGGAAGATCTACCCTCTGCTTGGAAACTAGCTTACTCTCTGTTTCTTCACCTAGTGTCTTGCTGGCGGATGTGGAAGATCTTATTCAACAGCAGATTTCCAATGACACAGTCAGCCCCCGAGCCTCTGGATCGTACTATGAACAGTATCACTCACTAAATGAAGTAAGCCATCACACAGCTCTTCAAAGCTACTATTTTCATTTAACCAGCATTGCCATTTCAACCAGGGGAATATCCAAGAATCATAACTGGTAGAAGATGGTAAAACACACACACACACACACACACACACACACACACACAGGTTAATTACATGGTGGTCATCTTCCCTGAGAAGATTGCATCATATTTGGTAAACTGCAGGATGTTTGTCTACAGCTAAGAATATCTCTAACTGGGCCGGGCGCGGTGGCTCAAGCCTGTAATCCCAGCACTTTGGGAGGCCGAGACGGGTGGATCATGAGGTCAGGAGTTCGAGACCATCCTGGCTAACACGGTGAAACCCCGTCTCTACTAAAAATACAAAAAACTAGCCGGGCGAGGTGGCGGGCGCCTGTAGTCCCAGCTACTCGGGAGGCTGAGGCAGGAGAATGGCGTGAACCCGGGAGGCGGAGCTTGCAGTGAGCTGAGATCCGGCCACTGCACTCCAGCCTGGGCGAAAGAGCGAGACTCCGTCTCAAAAAAAAAAAAAAAAAAAAAAAAGAATATCTCTAACTGCTGGGAGTAACACTTTATGCTATGGAACAACAGAAATTAAACAATAGGGGCTTTAATTAAAACTGCCACCAAAAATTAGCTCACTGAATTAAAGGAATATATTCATTTACATTTAATACACTATAACTAATTGCATTTTATTCATTAGAAGGAAGCTATTTAAACTAATAATAATAATAAAGCCTTTGTTCTAATCTTTAAGAAATTGGATTTTTTTATATCAGTACTTACAGGTTCCACTCCTTTTAGAGGGAACTTCAGTAAGGTGTTGATGTGCAGGTGAGACCTCAGCAAGCTTTCACATGATCCACTAAAAGCCATTTCCCTATATTTGTTAGTTGAAAGAATAAATTCGCAGCAGGACTTTCTTTTTTATATGGTATTCTCCAAGTAGTAAAAAATACCTTGATGCCTTTTTATAACAGTATGCCCCTATATTGCCTAATATAACTTTTTTTGTCATCTTTGACTAGGTGCCCAGAAACTATTAGGGACCACATCCATATTTTTCAGACATCTAAGACTTAGGTAATGAGAATCAATTTTATGTGTATAATCTTTAAAAGCATCTGCTCCTTCCCAGTTAATTAAGCAAGAAGTCAGTATGCTTCTAGAATGTGTGCCTGGTTGATTGACGGGGTCTTACAATTGTACCCTCCCCCCTTTTTTTTAAAATCTCTCCTACATCTATCTAACTTAGACCACCTCTCTCCAGCATCCATCAGCGGGACTGCATGAGCAAACTCGATGCAGAGAGGTTTCATAGGTGGGATGTGCAAAATACAGAAGGTGAAACTGTCACTGCTGTGATAAGTTTGGTGGGGAGAGGGGAATGCCATACACAGAAGTATTTTTAAATATTTGTCAAAACATATTTTAATTATTTTGTTCAAACAAGTTATGTTTTCTTACCATATCTTCAGGAAAGAGTTGGAATGACACAGGAGGAAAAAATAAGCACATGGCTCTATTAGTTTGTTAGGGCTGCAGTAATAAAATACCACAGACTGTGTAGCTGAAATCACAGAAATGTGTTTTCTCCTGATTCTAGAGGCTAGAAGATCAAGGTGTCAGTAGGTTTGGTTTCTACTGAGGCCTCCTTCCTCAGCTTGCGGGTAGCTGTGATCTCACATTGTTCTTCTTCATATGGCCTTTTCTTTCCTTTTTTTTTTTTTTTTTTGAGACAGAGTCTTTCTCTGTCGCCCAGGCTGGAGTGCAATGGTGCTATTTTGGCTCACTGCAACCTCCGCCTCTCGGGTTCAAGCGATTCTCCTGCCTCAGCCTCCAGAGTAGCTGGGACTAGAGGCGCACACCACCATGCCCAGCTGATTTTTTGTATTTTTAGTAGAGGTGGGATTTCACCACCTTGGCCAGGCTGGTCTCGAACTCTTGAGTTCAAGTGATCTGCCCACCTTGGCCTCCCAAAGTTCTAGGATTACAGGCATGAGCCACCATGCCCAGCCTCTTATGGCCTTTTGTTTGTGCACATGCATCCCTGGTGTCTCTCTCTGTATATCTTAATCTCCTCTTCATATAAGGACACCAGCCAGATTGGATTCGTGCCCACTGTAGGGGCCTCATGTTGACTTGATCATCTCTTTAAAGGCCCTATCTCCAAATACAGTCACTTTCTAACCTACTGGGAGTCAGGGATTCAACATATGAATTGGAGAAAGGGGTGTAACATTTAGTCCTTAACTATGACATTCTAGAAAATATCTTGTACTTCTCTTTCCACTCCTGCCCCTATTATTTTCTAAGAGGTTCATAGGAACCATAACAATTTTGCTCCCAGAAAATTCCTCTAAGTACTTCTTTCCCTTTGATCAGTGGTCTCTTGATCAGCCCTCCCTACAAGATGGCCTGGTGGGCAGCACAGGTTATTTTGTCATTGACTCACACCAGGAGATCTTAGATCATCCAGTGTAGGGAGAAAGAAACAAATGGCCAAAAATTACTTCTTAGAATGGCGAGAGAAAAGAGTTCTTCAAAGAATGTTGCATTACTACCCAAGCTTAGTTTGAGAAATGAATAAAGTCTGTCAGTTAAACTGCCTTCAGATTACACAGCCTCACGTGTTAGAGGAAATCTACTGAAGTATCAATGATAAATCAATTTTTTTGTGGCAGCTTTCTCAGGTGTATTTATGCCTAGAGGAGTAACACGGGAAATGGAGTTTTAAATAGGAAATTGCTGATGGTTACATTTCTGACACCCCAGACACTGACAGGATCAGTACTTGGTGGCAGGTGGGCAGGAGCCCTGAATTCTTGGCATGGGGACAACCACTCACACCTACCACTCATGCTGGTTATGCGATCTCAGAGAACCCAGGGATAAATGGTGCTCCAGTTTTTACCAGCTAGGATTGCTATTTGAAATCACCTCTAGAAAAGTTCCCAGAGACAAAGCCAGGATTTGATGGTTTCTGTCTCAGAAGGCATCATAGTTTAAGAATGGACCCTTGAAAGTTGGTCCACATTAACACATAACCCAGTTCAATCCCAGCAATCTCAAAGCAGATAATAATGCAATGCTTGCTTTGAAGTGGGTGCCAGCCTAAAGTCAGATTTTTGTTTTCTTTTTCCTTCCCCTATTATCTTGACAGAACCTCAAAAACGACTGGACTTCCACCCCAGAGAGAGGTCCAGAATCTGGGATAACTGAGTTTGTTTGTTTGTTTTTCCTCCAGATTGTCCCCACCTTTGCCTCTCATCATTCTGCCAATCTCACTGCACTTGCACAGGTCTTTAGTGGGAAACAGAGATGCTTCCCTTTATCCTGTGTAAAGACGGTACTCAGGGCTCCCTTCATCTCGAAAAGTGCATTTTTAAGTCCCATATCAAAGTGAACTTTTGAATGAATTATAACAAGAATTTCATACACAGGGGCAATGACTCAATGTGATGACTTTTAAAATAACTTTCAGGGGCCATAGTTTAAAGATTAACTTTTCCTAGCTCATTATAAGTATCTTAGCACTTTTTCACTCTTTCCCAAACCTTGACACTTATCAAAACTTTAATTTTATTAATGTCCCTAAACATCAGAAGAAACACCCTGCGGTAAGTGCTTTAGGTCCTCATGCATTCCACATGCAGAGGTTCTCCTTTCTCTGAAGAAGTTAGCTGCTTCCTTTGGTCAGGGAAATGCTTTGAACTTGCTTCGTGACTAACCTCTGGTTTCCATTTTGCTAGATCTATTCTTGGATAGAACTTATAACTGAGAAATATCCTGATATGCTTACAAAAATCCACATTGGATCCTCATATGAGAAGCACCCACTTTATGTTTTAAAGGTATGTTGTGGGGAAAGTCGTTGATCTTTCAATGTGAGGGGAAGGATTAATTCTCCAGTGGTGTTTGTTAAAACTTGAGTTTCTTTTCTTTGAGTTCTGAAAATATTTGCATTACAGGTGTTCCTCAACTTTAATACCTGGCTATTTAGGAGTTGGCTATTTTTCCCATTAATAATACAGTCTTGTCCTGGTCTGTATGTCCTAATCTCTTCCCACAAGGACACCAGTCAGTCTGGATTAGTACCCACCCTAAGGGCCTCATGTTAATCACTTCTTTAAAGGCCCTATCTCCAAAGACAGTCTCTTGGGGGTTAAGGGTTCAGTTCTAGATGAACCCCAGTTCTAGAATTCACTCTGTTTCTGTTTATGTGACATTAGATAAGCCCTTATAACATTTCCATAAAATGAAGGAAGTGGTGTTTATTGTTTTCAAGTCCTTGTTTTATTTTCTGTTACTGGACAAACACTATTTCTGTTAGTGGACAAACACTAACAGAAAATAAAACCAGGACTTGAAAACAATAAAATTAAAATTTAAAAAAGTGGTGCAGCTTTTTAATGCTAATTTTTAAAAATTGATACATAATAATTGTATATGTTTTTGGGGTACATGTGATTTTTTTCTCCCCCTCTCCCCACATGTGATGTTTTGATACATGCATACAATGTGTAAATCAGGGTATTTGAGATATCCATCATCTCAAACATTTATCATTTCTTTGTGTTGGGAACATTTTAAGTTTGTCTTCTAGCTATTTTGAAATATACAATAGATTATTGTTGATTCTAGTCACCCTACTGTGCTACTACACACTAGAACTTACTCCTTCTATCTATTTTGTCCCCACTAATCAACCTCTCTGTATCCTCTTTTCTCAGCCTCTGGTAGTCACCATTCTACTCTCTACCTCTATGAGATCAACTTTTTCCAGTCCCCATATCAGTGAGAACATGGTATCTGTCTTTCCCTGCATAGCTTATTTCACTTAACATAATGACCTCCAGTTCCATCCATGTTGCTGCACATGATAGGATTTTATTCTTTTTAATGCCTGAATAATATTCCATTTGTGTATATGTACCACATTTTCTTTATCCATTCATATGTTGAAGAACACTTAGGTTGATTCTATATCTTGACTATTGTGAATGGTGCTGTAATAAACATGGGAGTGCAGGTATCTTTTCGATATACTGATTTCCTTTCTTTTGGATACATACCCAATAGTAGGACTGCTGGCTTACATGGTAGTTCCATTTTTAGTTTTTTGAGGAACCTCCACACTGTTTTCATAGTGGCTGTACTAATTTACATTCCCACCAACAGTGTACAAGGATTCCCCTTTCTCTGCATCCTCTCCAGCATTTGTAATTGTCTGTCTTTTGGATTAAAGCCATTTTAACTGGGATGAGATGATATTGCATTATGGTTTTAATTCACATTTCTCTGATGATTAGTGATGTTGAGGATTTTTTCATATACCTGTTGGCCATTTGTGTGTCTTCTTTTGAGAAATGTCTGTTCAGATTCCCTTCTCATTTTAAAAATTGGATTATTTGTGTTTTCCTTTTGGATTATTTGAGTTCCTTATATATTCTGGTTATTAAATAGCTTGCACATATTTTCTCCCATTTTTTTTCTTTTCACTCTGTTATTTCCTTTGCTGTGCAGAAGCAAGTTTTCAGTTTGATGTAATTCCCTTTATCTATTTTTGCTTCTGTTGACTGTGCTTTTGAGATCTTACCCCAAAAAAATCTTTGCTGAGACCAAAGTCCTGAATTGTTTTCCCAATGTTTTCTTCTAGTAGTTTTATAGTTTCAGCTCTTACATTTAAGTCCAATCTGTTTTTAGTTGATTTTATATATATAGTGAGAGACAGGGATTTAGTTTGAATTTTATGAATAAAATTTTTCCCAATACCATTTATTGACAATACTGTCCTTTTCCCAATGTATGTTCTTGGTGGCTTTGTTGAAAACGAGTTGACTGTAAATCTGTGGATTTATTTCTGGGTTCTCTATTGTAATCCATCGGTCCATGTGTCTGTCTTTATGCCAGTACCATGCTGTTTTAGTACTCCAGCTTTGCTCTTTCTGTTCAGCATTACTTTTTGGATTTTCAAGATCTCTTGTGGTTCCATATGAATTTTAGATTTTTTTTTTCTCTTTCTATGAAGAGTGTATTGGTGTTGACAGGGATTGCATTGAATCTGTAGGCTCCATTGGGTAGCATGGACATTTTAACAATATTAATTCTTAAGCCCGTGAGCATGAGGTATCTTTTCATTTTTTTGTGTGTTCTCTTCAGTTTCTTTCATCAGTGTTCTATGATCTTAATTGTAGTTCTTTCACTTCTTTGGTTAGATTTATTATAGGTCTTTTCTTTTTTTGGTCATTGTAAATGGTATTTCTTTCTTGATTTTTCTTTTAGGTTGTCTGCTATTGTTGTATATAAATGCTACTGATTTTGTGTGTTGATTTTATAACCTGCAATTTAGTTTTTTGGTGGAGGCTAGGTTTTTCCAAATATAAGACTGTGTCATCTACAACCAAGGATAATTTGATTTTTCCCTTCCCATTTAGATGCCTTTTATTTCTTTATCTTACCTGTTTGCTCTGGTTAGTACTTCCTGGTACAACTTTTGAAACTAAAGTAAGACCAGGACAACAAATCCCAGCAAGGGACAAACAGCAGGAGAGGCTGAAGTCCTTTGCAGTAGGGCTATTATGATGGTTTCTACTCCAATTGCCACCCATTTGGTTATATATGTTCAGTTGCAAAATGTTATGGAAGAGAAGTTGATTAATCTATCTTGGATTGGATGTCTTCTCTCTTGAATAAATTGACCTTAGTAAAGGTCAGTGAACATAGCCACAGCCAGATCTCAGCTCACTGCAAGCTCCGCCTCCCGGGTTTATGCCATTCTCCTGCCTCAGCCTCCCGAGTAGCTGGGACTACAGGCGCCCGCCACTACACCCGGCTAGTTTTTTTTTTTTGTATTTTTTTAGTAGAGACGGGGTTTCACTGTGTTAGCCAGGATGGTCTCGATCTCCTGACCTCATGATCCGCCCATCTCGGCCTCCCACAGTGCTGGGATTACAGGCTTGAGCCACCGCGCCCGGCCTCTACCTCTTTCTCTTAAAGTTCTTTTTAAAAAGCTCTGGAAAATAATGTAGTCACTAAAAATGTACGTTTAATTTAGTAACATATAATTTATGCACAGTATCCCAACATTATCTAAATTGTGATAGGTGAGCTTCCAGTTATTCAAAGATAAGACTTTGGGTTAGGACTTCTCAGTTTTAATCTGTCGTTTACAAGTACTTGCAATGCAGACTCAAGGCAGACATACGAAATGTCGGATCCCCTTGGTCATTGAGTTGGTCAATCAGATTGGATCCATGTATCATGGCATATCCACCCATGACATTTGCTTTCAGCCATGCTGTGTGTAGTCCTTGGAACATGCTTATCTGGAACCTGTACACGTTGAAAAATCATGCATTCTGGATGGTTTGGTCCTACTCTTACTTGATCAAGGATGTGCATATAATGTGAGTCTCTGGGATTTTGCCAACTTTTCAGTGCCAGAACCAGTGCCAAGAAAATTGGCCCAGGACTTAGAAAGGTCAAGTAGACAACTTAAGATTTTCTTTACATTGAGTAGAATAAGCTAGGTACTTCTCTTTGACTATACAATTTGACGATTAGTGGCCAATGCCATTGGGCTTTCTTATTTACTATCTTGTTAAATATTGCTAGCTCCAAGTTAGGAAAAAACCTCCTGGAGTGGTTCAAATGACAATCTAAATATCTAACTCGTTTTTTTTCTTGTTTTGGAATTGCAAGTCTACATATTTGTTTGATTTTACAACACTCTTCTCCCTTCCCTCTATACCAGTGGTCCTCAACCCCTGGGCTGCAGACAGTTACCAGTCCATGGCCTGTTAGGAATGAGGCCACACAACTGGAGATGAATAGCCAGTGAGCAAGCATTACTGCCTGAGCAATGCCTCCTGTCAGATCAGCAGCAGCATTAGATTCTCATAGGAGCACAAACCCTGTTGTGAATGGTGCATGCAAAGGATTGAGGTTGCATGCTCCTTGTGAGAATCTAAGGCCTGATGATCTGAGGTGGAACAGTTTTATCGCCAAACCATCCCAACCCCTGATTCCACCCTACCTCTTCCCCATCCATGGAAAAACTGTCTTCCATGAAACTGGTCCCTGGTGCCAAAAAGGTTGGGGACCACTGCTCTATACCCTAAATTGTGTTGTAGCTCACTTTTAAAGGCAAATACAGTATGATTAATTTTGGAGGTGTTCTTGATAATTATTCTAAAGACATCAAAGGCTATCATTGAGAAAAGGTTGACAATTCTTATTCCAGAGTTAGCAGCTTGTATTAGTCCATCATACAAAGCCTCTGTCCCTAGATTTATTTGCTGGTAATCAGTTCATGAGAAGTTAGATGTATGCTTCTTTTTGTATGAAATAAAGAAATAATCCACACCAAAAAAAAAAAAAAATGCACTCAGAGGAAAGTCTTGAGGGAGTTTCTGCTCCTGGTGTGTCTCTACACCTCTCAGGTAAGATTGCCATCCAACTCACACCCATTTACCTCTAAATGAAGCATGAAGATACAGCCCAAATCATTAGTTCTCTGGTCTCCTCTTCTAAACTTCCACATGCAGCTCTGACATGACTGCATAATTGTGGGAGGATAAAAAGTTTTAAATCAGAGTCTTGGCTTCAAACTTCAGTTTCAATTCACACCAGCTTTGCTACCTTAACTAGTGTCACTTAATCTCACCAGTGTTTAAATTTCCATTGAGAATTTTCAAAGAAATGCAGAACAATTCATATCTCAGAGATTTGCTGAAACTATTAAATATAAGCACTATATAAATGAAAGTTATTATCCTGAAGCTTATTGTTATTGTTTTTGCTACTTTTGGGGTTTCTTTGAGCAGGTTTCTGGAAAAGAACAAACAGCCAAAAATGCCATGTGGATTGACTGTGGAATCCATGCCAGAGAATGGATCTCTCCTGCTTTCTGCTTGTGGTTCATAGGCCATGTAAGTATTCACATTCTCTTAACCATATTTCTCAATATGGTGCCCAAGATCACCTGTGTCAGACTCAACTGGGCTGTTTATTAAAATGCATTTTCCTAGGTCACATCATGAAGCTTGGGGAATCTACAATTTTCACAAGTTTCCCAGGTGACTTTTATGCATTAATGAGTTGAAGAACATGACTTCAAGCATTTAAATCACCCAAAATATTGTTGGTCTTTTTCCATTTCTGCCTGGAGCTGAACAGTGAAAAATGATTAAGAAATAGTATATTGATTATAATATGTTAACTAAGTAGAGGAAAGGACTGAAGGAATTATCTAAGTTGGGGCCCAGTTAATTTATTTCTCTTTTGGTTTTAATTATCCAGACATCTTTTGCCACTTTTACCCTTGGAAATTGAACATAAGCACAACATTACAGAGGTGAAACAGAGTATGTTTTCTCATATGTCATAATAGGGAATTTTGTCCCTGAAGAAGGGTTTTGCATCAAAAAAGCCATATATAAGACAAATCGTATGTTGGAAAGGTAAAAGATATAATGACTATTAACCTCCCTGATAAATGAAAACACTAAAAATTATGCTTCAAATCCTATAACATGGGCATATATGTTCTCTACACTGATTTCTACAAAGAATCATTGCCACTGGAAAAATAACTCAAAATATGTGTCTTTCTGATAATGATTTTTGTAGTCTTGGCATTCACAGATACACAGTAACAGAATAGATGAGTTAGGAAATTAAGATATTGGTACTTATTAAGTACATCAAGATAAAATTGTTTCTGCCTTTGCTGGACCTTGACAAATGCAACATCTCTATTTGCCTTCATTCACTGTGAATCTTCCATCCTCCATCCCCCATGGATGGGAGCTGCAACCTCCCTGAGTCTACTGGAAATTCCCAAACATCATTGGTACTATCTTGGCCAAAAGAGGATGATTCCAACTGATCAGACCCTTAACATATCCCAGTCACATCATGATCTGGAACCTTCCCCAAGTTGAGTAGTTTGGTTATTTTAGGTAGTGAAGGGAACAGCAGTTAATAAAGAGAGACGGGTACAAAGTAGGAGAGTAAGAACATTTATTTTCCATTCCATCACTGAACATGAGAAGGGCCAAGAAGAAACTTCCATTCACATTGGCTCTAATTTATATTGGTGAGGTTGTCCCTAATTACTGCCCTTGTCATCCTGACACCTCTGCCCTCCTATTAGATATCCTACCCTCTACCCAAGCCACTTGCTGAATCTTTGTAAGATTAAATTATTTAACCCACAAATATTTATAAATTGTCTATGATGTTTCAGATCTGGAAATACAAGGATGAACAAAATATAGCCCAAGGATCTTATAGCTGAGTATTTTGCTCTAACAATGTGAACCTGATTTGTGTAGCCCAAAGAAACATAATCAATAAGGTCTTTGAAAATGGACATTTAAACTCCATTCTCACCTGCCTAAAACTAATTCAGATCATCTGACTCTCTTAGTGTTTCAAAGCACTGGAGGAGGGAAAGTAAAAGAAAATATTTATCTTTCAACAATTTTGAAGGTAGGTTTTATATTCAAAAACGAAAGCATCCAAAAGCAAATTAAAATCTTAGCTTTTAAGTCTCTCACTCTTTTCTGCAACTCAATAAGGATTTCAAAAATCTTATAGTCTAGTTTCAGCAGAAATCCACTACACTACCCTTTGAGAAGCTTGAGGCCAGTCATTTCTTTCTAAGCTTCTCATTCACATACTCTCAGGAGGCAAATTTAGATCCTTCTCTTTTTGCAAAGGCAGAGCTGAGACCAATTTCTGCATGGCTGCATCACCAAGCCAAAATCCAGCACAGGGGCTGGCACATCGTAGGACCTAGTGAATATATGTTAACCATCACAATTTGCCAAGTACTTTTTCTGCCAAATGGCTTTTCTCACTGCTGACCTCCTGCCAAATCTCTGCCCTAGAAAATTCTCATCTAATTGCACACAAAATTAGAGCTCTACAACCTCAGGGCCTTCACAGAATTCTCTCTGTCCCTCCTCACCACAGGTGACACATAACCTAAGGACACTGCTCCCTGGTGGCTCCTTCAAGTAGAGGGGCTGCTCTTTCTTTCACATCACCATGTGCTGAGAGCCCTGGTGGAGTGGATCAACATTCTCCTGTCTTGCCACTACCAATGATTCTTCTCTTCTCAGAAACTTATATAATCTGGTTGCACTCTTATTTTATTGCTATCATGCATTGACCTTTAGATAATTTCCTGGTACCTGGTTCTTGATTCTTTTTTCTCCTCCAACTCTTGCCATCATTCTGAGTGAATTCAAAGTCCAAATTTGAGAGTCACCTAACAACATATCTTCACAGAAGGATTCCTTGTTCTCTCTTCTACTAAACCTCATCTCAACTCCCCTTTAGTAAATTTCTCCTGTAGCCATCCTCTGGATCTCAGAAGTAATGTTTTGCTGTTCCTCAGACCCAGAATATGGCCATGGACAACAACAAAGAAGGTTAGAAGAAGCCATCTAGGAATATAACTTCTTAATTTCCTGTCTTCTCTCATTTCTCACCCCTACTATGACTGCTTTTTTTTTCCCCCAACTTTAGTAGATTTGTAGTTCCTACATAGATCTACATCCTTTTAATTTATCAGTCCCTTTCTAGGAATACTTTCTTCACTAACTAATTGGTCCCATCACAAATTCACCCCGACCCTCAATTTCTTGCCCCCTGACCTGCTCTTTAGGAGTTCCAACCCCAAACACTCCACAGAATTAACCATCCTTTTTCTGAGCCACCTTCTACATCTTGCCATTATTTATTATCATACTTATATCAATAGCATTGAATTGCTGCTTTTCCCTTTCCAACTTATCACTTCTATTAGGGTTTTGAAGGCAGAGACCAGCTCTAAAGTAATTTTTTTGTTCCCCATAACCTGGTATATTGTTTGGTCAACATAATTGGTGCTCAATATCCCCTTGTGGAATTTGAAATTTAAATTAATGTTGCAGGTTTAGGCTGACATACAATTTTGGGTTCCAGAGAGTATCTAAATAGTACCTACTGTTGGGATAAATACTTTATTGTCATTGGCTATGGTTCAAACTATACATACATATATAGAGATTGGAGTAAAAACTGAGACAGATAGCTCTCTGATATATTTGTAATGGTAACATTTTGTTTTAAAATTTTCCCTTCGTGTGTCTTATATATATATATTTTTAGCAACCCCATTAACAGACCTATGTGTCTTTATGTACTAATTTATTATCTGTCAAATGGTCATTGGTTAATTTCTAGGTAGGAATTGTCATTGTTGTTGTTGTTGTTTAGGGCCACATTAAAGGCAAAGCTTGAGTGCACCCCAGGCAAAGTGAGAGGAAGAGTTGAGTAATCATTGACTACAGGCCAGCTGATGGGAATCAATCCCACCCTCTCATCACTCACACAGTCTTACACTCTTCTCCATTCTCCTCTATTCTCATCTTGTTTTTCTTTTATACAGAGGCTTCTCAATTTATGGTGGGGTTATGTCTCAATAAACCCAATAAACAATCACAACTGAAAATATTTTAAGTAAAAAATGCATTTAATATACTTAATCTACTGAATACCGAATATCATAGCCTAACCTTCCTTAAATGTGCTCAGAACACTTACGTTAGCCTACAGTAGGGCAAAATCATCTAACACCAAACCTAATTTATAATAAATTTGGGATATGGGATATAAATGAATATCCCATATCATGTATTAAATACTGCACTAAAACTGAAAAATGGAATGGTGGCATGGGTACTCAAAGTATGGTTTCTACCAAATATGCATTGCTTTTGTGCTATTGTAAAGTCAAAAAATCATAAGTGAAATCATTGTATATTGCAGACCATCTCTAGTAGGACAGGATTTCCACTATGTTACTTGCCATGTTGGTAAATCGTACCTTCAACAAATATTTATTTATTGTCAGGCAAAATTTCTTCAGCCACTTTGAAAAACAATGTGGAAGTTCCTCGAAAGATTAAGTGAAGAGTTACCATATGACTCAGTAGTTCCACTCCTAGGTGTATACCCAAGACAACTGAACACCTATATGTTTACAAATGATTATAGCAATATTATTCATAATAGTCAAAAAGTGGAAACAACTCAAATTTTGTCAACTTATGAGCAGAAAAACAAAATGCAGCATATTCATGCAATGAAATGTCAATCAGCAATAAAAAGGAATGAAGTACTGATTCATGCTACAACATAGATGAATCTTGAAAATACTATGCTAAGTAAAAGAAACCAGACACAAAATGCCACATATATTATTCCATTTCTATGAAATGTCCAAAATGGGCAAATCCACAGAGACAGAAAGTTCGTTAGTGATTGTCAGAGGCATGGGGAAGTGGCAGGAGGGAAAGGGGAGTGAGTTATAATGGGCATAGGTATGGGGATTTTTTAACGATGAAGTGTTCCAAAAATCAGATACTAGTGATGGTTGCACAACTCTATGAATACACCAAAAACCACTGAATTTCACACTGTAAAATGGTGAATTTCTGGAATGTAAATTATATCTCAATAAGCGGTTAAAGAAAAAATGGGCACCCCTTCCTTCGGGATTGTAGCTATAGCTACACTTGAAGGTGTGGCTTGGCACACAGCACAGACTGTATCTCAGCCCTCACTCACTCCTTCTGTCTGGAGTCCTACCTATTAGATAAAGAAATAGGTAACATTGCTCTGGGCCTAACATTGGTCATCTCTCAGAGCATAACTTTTTGTGGAAAAATTCCCATCCAACCAGACAGAGGTAAAGGTAGGAAGGAGATTTAAAAAGGGAAGCATAAAAAGAAACTCATCATGCTGCATCTATTAAAAGTTTAGGCCATGCTGTAGAAATGAAAATGAGAAATCCTTTATTATTTTGAAAGGAACAGGCTCTCCTAATATTTTTCTAATAATGAATGCTATATGATTACTGAAAAGTGATGCTAACATAAATTTATAAATTTGTAGCATAAAAACATATTTAACTGGTTGCTCAACTATTTAAAACATGGCTTCCCTGGAAACCATCATTCTCAGTAAATTAACACAAGAGCAGAAAACCAAACACCGCATGTTCTCACTCATAAGTGGGAGCTGGACAATGAGAACACATGGACACAGGGAGGGGAACAGTACACACCAGGGCCTGTCGGGGGGTGGGGGGCTAGGGGAGGGATTACATTAGGAGAAATACCTAATGTAGATGACAAGTTGATGGGTGCAGCAAACTACCATGGCACATGTATACCTGTGTAACAAACCTGCACGTTCTGCACATGTATCCCAGAGCTTAAAGTATAATAAACAAATAAACAAACAAAACAAAACATGGCTTCCTTCATTCTACAAATTTTGCTTCCTTTTCATTAACTTTTTATTTCTGACCTACAGTAGATTTTAAAATAACATTTTTCTTTCCTTTCTCTCTGATTTCATAAGTATTTCTTCATGGCAAAGAACTTTAATGTGACTCTTGTGATTGTTCTAGGGAAATATGAATATAATATTTTAAACATTTAAAGGGAAAATAGTAAAGTTTATAAAAGGCTTGTTTTTATTTTGTTAATAATAAAAAAGACATTTCTTAACAATGCCATGAGTATACTTTAAGGCAACTTAAATATTTATTGAATTGTAAGCCAAATTAAATATTTAATGCAATTAATTGTGAATTAAATTAAAATACAGCAATGTTGCCACAAATTAAGATTTTAAACCAAAAGCTTTGTCCTAGGTGAAATGATTTGACCAGCTAAAATTTGTCTTTATAGTTCTCCTGCCTGTACATTTTGGCATTTTGGGGTAAATTTCTCAGCCACCAAATTTGGATGCCATTGGATCACATTGTAATATGTGCCGCTAAGCTGGATGACTCTAAAGTAGAGAGGAACAAGTTTGAGATGACGTTTGTCAGGAATTCATAGCCAGTACCTAGGAGAAGCTACCCCAATTCTGAAGCTAGATGATCAAATGCTTGGGAAACACACTCAATTCTAGCAAAACTTGAGCTCCACAAGTTCTAAGGACAATGTAGCAAATATCAGGTAATCACATCTGGGGATAAAATATGGTAGGTAGTTTAAGCTCTGATGAACATGAATTACGGAAAAAGGAGCTACACTAAATCTACATTTTTGTTTCCTTAAATCTTCGTAGTGGGCTCTATGGCTTCAATAAAGAGTTAATATTATTTCTTAAGGAAAATTTAGGAAGTTTATGGTTCGATTTTCTGCCTTCATTAATTAGGAAGACTGTACCATGTGTAAGGCATTTATTACCACTTTGTAGCAGAGTACCTTAAGTTCAGTTCTTTTGAGGAATTAGCACTCTTTCTGAAAGTTAAATCTGCAAATCTAAACATGCCAAATGACAAATTAAAACACACACACACACACACACACACTAAGTTTAGAAGAACTTAAAACAGATCTAATTAAATATTCTTCATTTAATTTGCAGATAACTGAATACTATGGGATAATAGGGGAATATACCAATCTTCTGAGGCATGTGGATTTCTATGTTATGCCAGTGGTTAATGTGGACGGTTATGACTACTCATGGAAAAAGGTAGGAGAAAAGGCAAAGAAGACAAATCATGCTCTCCTTGGAGATATAGGATACATAGGTTGAATTATTCATAGAAGTCTGGATCTAAGCATAATGGCTTTATTATTACATTTTTTAACTTTTATTGTGGAAAATGTCAAATATATATAGGTGTACATAATTGTGTAGTCAACTTCTATCTACCCATCACAGAGCTTCAACAATAATTAACTCATGGCCAGTCTTGTTTCATCTGAATTCTCTCTACCCACTTCTACCTTACTCATTTTATTTTGAAGTAAATCCTAGGTACCATATCACTTCATCAATAAATATTTCTGTATGCATTTCTAAAAAAAGAACTCTGAAAAAAATAATTACAGTATAATTATACCTTAAAAACTAACCGTTTCTGAATACCATAAAATATTGCCAGTATTTTCAATTGTATTATAACTTTTTTTTCTTTTTGAGATGGCATCTCGCTCTGTTGCCCAGGCTGGAGTGCAGTGGCATGATCTTGGCTCACTGCGACCTTCACTTCCTGTGTTCAAGAGATTTTTCTGCCTCAGCCTCCCAAGTAGCTGGGA
>NW_012111031.1:6200136-6260982 GCF_000951035.1 Colobus angolensis palliatus
TTCACCATATTGGCCAGGCTGGTCTCAAACTCCTGACCTTGTGATCCACCTGCCTTGGCCTCCCAAAGTGCTGGGATTACAGGTGTGAGCCACCTCGCCCGGCCTCATAACTTTTTAAAAAGTATGTTTCTTTGATTCCGGATCCAAATAAGGCTCTTACATTATGATTGGTTTATAGGTCTTTTAATTCTATTTTAATCCACGGACTCCCATTCCATCTTTTGCTCTTTCTCTCTGTTTTTTTTTTTTTTCCTTGCAATTTATTTGTCAAAGAAAAGAGTTTCCCCTCATCAGGATTTGCTAATTGCATTACCATCTTGTAGTTTAACATACTCTTCGGTCTGTATTTTCTGGTTAATCAACATAGTGATTCATGTAAAATTACTCAAGCAATATGAAATACTATGCTTTCTAATTTAAAGAGGGGCACATAGAAACATAACTAGGTGTATATAAATTTAGAAAACCCTATTTGAGTAGCACATATAAATACTAAGAGGAAGAAGATTAGTTGGCGTGATTGGAAACATATGGAATTATACATGAATTATTTCATGTAGGAGGTAATTTATGCAGAAGAGATAGACATGGCACAAAGACTGAGGAAAAAGTCATCTCTGGTGAGAGGAATACTGTAACTGAAAATTTTGTAGGTGGAGGTGGGCAAATGCCAAACTAAGTAATTGAGAATTACCTAGCATAATGCCTAACACAAATTTGGTGTCCAATAAATGGTCATATCTGTGAACTGATAATAAAGTATATTTACACCTTAACCTGAATCACAGTGGAATTCAGTCACCCTTTAGATTTCCAACTTCCCAACTGTTCTTTGTATCATTACCCTATTATTAATTCCCACAGTTCGAGAACTTGATATCCCCAGGGTCTACTATTGCCACTGAACCACAGGCTTGGGAGTGGTAACAGGCTGGAAGGCTTGGCAGAGGGTTGGTGAGAGTAGGGGAAAAGGGTGCTACATCATCCCAAACTCAGAACTTAAACAAAGTCTGTGCAACTCTTTACATGACCAAACTTTCCTGATTTGCCCCAATAACCCAATAGGGAATTTGCTTTATGTTTAAAAACCAGAGTCAAATCAGTACAATCGAAGAAGTCATCAGATTAGAGGTGTCTTCACATCTCCACTTTTTCTAGCTTTGAAAGAGGAGTGGTGAATTCAACCTAAAGAGAGCATTTTAACTTATGACTCAGTGTTGAGTTGAGACACAAAGTTATTTTGCTTTTCTTCGAAGGAGCTCAAAATGACCCTGTGCATAAAATTAATGTAAAGGAAACAAGACTAAACAAGAAGGCTAATAAGCAGCCTAGTGAAATGAAATGAAATCTTTATTTTTATCAGTCAAAATTGATCAAATATTACCATTTTGTTTGGTTCAACTAAAATAGTCTGAGTGGATGTCATTGAAACCCGGATAGCAATAGGGGCCTTGCAAAGGAATATTACAACGACAGCAATGTGATGAAGCCATGCAAGGTATGGGGTTGAAGAAGAGAAAGGCAACTCTGGTTTCATGGACTTTCACATGTGTGTTTTCCCTTGGGCCCTGAACGTGGCCACCCAGGTTGTCTGCATTTTGTTTATGTAGAATCGAATGTGGAGAAAGAACCGTTCTTTCTATGCGAACAATCGTTGCATCGGAACAGACCTGAATAGGAACTTTGCATCCAAACACTGGTGTGGTAGGTTGTTGGCTTTATTTCTTGCAATATCTCTTCACTGAAAGGGTGATTGTCACAGAGAAAGGCCCATGAATTCAAATTAAATACAGAGCTAGCCTGTCTGAATCAGGGAATAATTTAAATGATAAACGCTTAGGTAAATGTAATGCTACGAATGTTGGCCAGAGTCAGAAAATCACTTTGGCCTCTCCTCTCTCCTGTTTTCCTATCTTTAAAATAAGAAAGTTGAATCAGTTCTTTAAGATTCCTTCTAGCTTCAAAATTCTAAAATCTATTATCCTGGAATAATAAAGAAGTGACAGTTAAAGATCCTATTTTAATAAACAAAAACATTCATCATTAGAATATCAAAGACCTGAGATGGGGGGAGGACCTCTCTTTTTTCTTTTTTTTTTGAGACAGTCTTGTTCTGTTGACCAGGCTGGAGTGCAGTGGCACAATCTTGGCTTACTGCAGCCTCCGCCTCCTAGTTTCAAGGATTCTCCTGCCTCAGCCTCCCAAGTAGCTGGGACTACAGGCATATGCCACCATGACTGGCTAATTTTTGTATTTTTTTTTAGTACAGATGGGATTTCACCATGTTGGCCAGGCTGGTCTCAAACTCCTGGCCTTAAGTGATCCGCCCACCTCGGCCTCCCAAAGTGGTTCACAGGAGTGAGTCACTGTGCCTGGCCTGGACCCCTCATTTTTTAATTGCACAAGTAAATGTTTACTTCTACAGTGTTTGAAGACTTTTTTTCACTATTCACTTTCTTAATTTCTTTAATAAATAATATAAACAAAATATAAAAATAATAATATTAAAAATAGTATAAAAAGCAGAGTGGGAATTTATTATTTCTTAATTTGAGTTAAGGCATTAGGTGATGTTGAATTATGCATTTAAGAACAGTCTGCTTTCAGAAGTTTGAAGATTTTTCAAAGAACTAAAAGCAGAATTACTGTTCGACTCCGCAATCTCATCACTGGGTATATACTCAAAGGAAAATGAATCGATCTAGCCGAAAGACACATGCAATCGGATGTTCATTGCAGCACTATTCACAATACCGAAGACATGGAATCAATCTAGGTGTCTGTCAATGGCGGATTGGATAAAGAAAATGTGGTACATACATACCATGGAATACTACACAGTCATAAAAAAGAACAAAATTATGTCCTTTACAGCAACATGGATGCAGCTGGAAGCCATTGTCCTAAGTAAATTAACACAGAAACAGAAAATAAAATACCGTATCGTCTCACTTATAAGTAAAAGCTAAACACTGGGTATACACACACATAAAGATGGGAACAATAGACACTGGGGACTCAAAAAAGGAGCAGGGAAGGAGAGAGGGGAAAGGGTTGAAAAAGTACCTACGTGGTACTGTGTTCACTATTTGATGATGGGTTCAGTATAATCCCAAACCTCAGCATCACACAATATATCCATGGAACAAAGCTGTACATGTACTCCCTAAACCTGAAAACAAAGAGGTTTGCTTTTAGGGGGGTAGGTATTAGTTCACTCTTTCTTCCCACCCACTCAACATTATTTTTCATAGTATGACATTTCAGAAACAGCTACGAAAGTAAACTAACCTAACAAGGAGTATGCAACATCTGTATTTTTGGGCTCCATGGAGCCCATAAGACAGAGAAGCTACTGTACCCACAGAAACATCCTCTTCCTCCCAGACCTGGACCCTATACCATCCTATGCACATAATTTTGCCTATTTCCTTTAAAAAATGTAAAATTTTATGATTTTAAACATTTTATCAAAACCCCAGAATACCTATTAAAACCTTACAACATTCAGCCCGGGAAAGCTGATTGCCAAAACAAAAGAAAACCAAACCTCACAACAAAGTACTTACCTTATTTCCTTATTTTATTCCCTGTCTAGGTTTGAAACTCCATGCGGACAGAAACCAATACCCATTACCTAGTGCAGTGCCTGGCACAAGGAGGGTCCTCATAAAATATTGACTAAATGAGTCCATGAATGAATTTAGTTGCCCTAAGAGCTACAGATTTGGTAGGAACTCAGAGGAACAGGTAGTTCATCCTGACTTAGGTTCCAGGGAATCATTTAGTGGTTTCTCCCTAAGAAACCACTCGTGTTCCCAGAGGCCCAAAGTTGCAGTGGCACTAATAATGGGCCAGGGGCTCCCAGGAACAGCAGCGATGTAAAAAGAATCTGAATAAATAGAGCTGACAGTTACTCAGCGCTGAGCCATTGACATAGTTCATCGCCCAGATTTCATTATCTACGAATCATAGATGGAGAAATCCAGGCTGAAAACAGTTAAGTCCCTTTCTCAAGCGCACATAGCAAGTACGCACAAGTACGTGGCAGAGCTGGGATATAAACCCAGGTTATCAGTTCCTTTTTGAAACTTTTTATTTATCTTCGAGCTCTTTTGGTGCTTGATTTTACCTAATACTTTTCTTGGTGAAGTCAGTGTTATTTAATTTGGATAGCCAAGTAGTCAAAATATATTCTGTTACTGTCATCAAAAAATGTCTCAGTCCCCTCTTAGGCATGGTGCTATATTGTTAAGTATCACAAGAGTGAAAAATAGAAACAGAAGCAGCAAGCATATGGGTTTTTAATGAAAAAAAACCCAAAAATAAAAAATAATTGTAAGGAACTCCTTTTATTACCAACTGTTCCAGTATGTATTCTGTATTATGTAAGCAAGACAGTGAGCAAAAAGAATTTAATCTTATCTTTCTCATCCCTACAACTAGAATGTGCCCCTACGATTCTTTATAAAAAGGATCTAAAAAACACCTCACTTATTAACAGGAAGTAACATATCAAACCTACTTACTCATTTTATGCTCCTCTGTATTAAAATTTTGTGTGTGTGTATTGGAGATGAGAGTGGAGGGTAGGTTGTAGGAGTGTCTTTGTCTTCTCAGGCTGCTACAACCAAACACCACAGGTTGCGTGGCTTAAACAACAGAAATTTATTTTCTCACAGTTGAGGACTGGAAGTCCAAAATCAAGGTGCCAATAGAGTGAGGTCTTCCCAAGGATTTTCTCATTGGCTTGTAGATAGCTGCCTTCTCCCTGTGCCCTCACATGGCCTTGTCTTTCTGCACAACCCTCCCTGGTGTCTCTCTTTATTCCTATAAAGGCACCAGTCACATTGGATTAGAGCCCCACGATTATGACTTCATTTCACCTTATCTCCTTAAAGGCCTTATCTTTAAATACAGTCACACTGGGGCTTAGGGCTTCAACACAGGAATTTCTGGAGGATGCAATTCAGTTCATAATGGGAGCACATTATGAGAACCTTTGGTCTCAAACTACCTAAGACAGCCCTACACATTTTCTAAAACACTGAGTTCAACTACAAAGTTTTTGCAACTGACTTGAATGGAAAATCCTTTATTTCTTTTTCTAGGAGACTATAGTGTTTTTTAAAATTATTTTTTATTATGATAAAATACATGTAATATAAAATTTGCCATTTTAACCATTTTTAATCGTACAATTCAGTGGCATTAAGTACATTCACATTTACTACTATCTATTCCTAAAATTTTTTAATTGTCACAAAGAGAGATTTTTGCCTATTGTAACCGGTAGGCAATATCTCCTCATCCCTACCTTCTCCCCAGCCCTTGGTAATGTCTTATCTACTTTCTGTCTCTATGAATTTGCCTATTATAGATATTTCACAGTGTGCTTGGTTCCATGTCTATAGATGAAATAATGCTTGAGCTTGGAGGGATCTAGTGGCCCAAGTTCCTTCGTGGTACAGATGAGGCCCCTGAGGCTGAGATGGATGAAGTAGTTGCCCAAATTAACATGACTGCTTAATGGTAAAGCAGAGTTTCAAACTCAAGTTTCCTGCCTCTTCAAGGCTCTTTCCACTAAACGGCTTGAAATCTCTAGAATGACAGTCATAGAATGAGAATCCGAGGCTCACTGTCCAGGACAGTAGCCACTAACCACATGTGGCTATCCAGTGCTTAAAATTTAGCTTGTCTGAATTGAAACATACAGTGAGTGTTAAATACACACTAGAATTTGAAGACCTAGTATGAAAAAAGTAACATAAAATATTTCAAGAATAATTTTTATATTGGTTACATTTGAAATGATACTTTGTACATATTTGGTTAAATAAATTATAATATTGAATTAATCTCACATATTTCTTTTTTTGTGTGTGTGGCAGGGTCTCATTCTGTCGTCCAGGCTGAAGTGCAGTGGCACGATCTCAGCTCACTGCAACATCTGCCTCCCAGGTTCAAGTGATTTTTATGCCTCAGCCTCCCAAGTAGCTGGGATTACAGGTGCGCACCACCATGCCTGGCTATTTTTTTTTTTTTTTTGTATTTTTGGTGGAGACAGGGCTTCACTATGTTGGCCAGGTTGTTTTCAAACTCCTGATCTCAAGTGATCTGCCCACCTCAGCCTCCCAAAGTGCTGGGATTATAGGCATAAGCTACCGTGCCTGGCCTTCTTTTTATTTTTCTTAAAGTAGTAACTGGAAAATTTAAAGTAAATATGTGACTTGCATTATATTTCTATTAAACAACCCTGGTCTGAGGATTCATATTAGGGCACCACCTCTCTGTTCAATGGTTATGTCTTCCCCAAACTCCATACCCAATATATAATCTCTATTCTCTAGAATTATATACCACATAAAAGGGCAGGAATATTCAAAGGTGACCAAACTATGGAAAATGGTTTATCCAATCACCTTATTGGTTAAAAAATGAAATACTTCGGAAGACCTAAGATGTTCAGCACATTTCCTCTCAGGGAAACAATTTTTTAACAAACATTAACGTTGTGCTTACATAATAACAGGAAGAAAGCAGAATGAACTTAAATAAGAAAAGCAGGCTCTGTAAGGATAGTAAGTAGCCCATGGAACCCTGAGGCAGGATGCAGCTGGACTCAGAAACAGAAGGGAACTGGGCCTGGAGCCCTAGAGAGGCTCAGTGAATCCTTTCTCTCCCCTTTTCATCTCTGTGATGCACACTGGCTTCCTTCAGGTCTCAGTCCACAGGATGGTGATGATGATGATGATAAACAGCAACAGTTATGAAATGTATACTACATGCCAGGCACTGTGCAAAGCACTTTGTATGAACTAACTCATTTAATCCTCATTCAATCAGCATTTAATGTATAATTTTTCCATTTTGCAGATAAGGAAGTGGAGATACAGATAGATTTTTAAACATTTACCCAAGGCCATATAGCTAATAAATGGTAAAGTCAAGATTTAGAATCCAGTAATTGGGTGCTTAACAATATGCTGTATAGCCTCTTATTTTGAAGAATGGTTACCACCAAGAATATCCAGATTGCATCTCCTAAAATAACAGTATTTACTTCATCGGACTGCTGTAAGAATTAAATGAGATGTGGCAAAAATCCTAGCAGAGTTCCTGACGTACAGCATGTGCTCCACAGGCATTAGCTGGTAGTATTACTATTTTTACTGTCTGTTCAAGAGAGCAGCTAGACTGAGATAAGACTCTTAGTATTGATTTCAAGTTATCTTTGAAGGGATTCAGATTGGCAAAGCACAAGAGTCAGACCCAATCCTGAGCCCTCAACTGTTTGCAGGAAAGGATAATCTCTTCTGTCAGATGCGGCATGCTGGAGCTTCACCCTTGTGAATTAGGGACAAGGGGAGAAGTATTGGAAGGCAGGGTACCATCTGAAGTGATGCAAATTATAATCTATTAAAGGAACGAATGAACGTTGGTCTGGCAACAAATACCATCATCCCATTTTATTTACTAAACCACTTTAGCAAGTTAAAAGTAGCACTGAAGGCAGACTTACATATTCTGAGTTGTGAAGTGAGGCTTTTCTTTTATGGGCTATATTAATGGTAGCTTTAAAACTACAAATATCAGAAAAACTAAATTTACAGTGGATTAAGGAAAATGGGGTTTATTTTTTCTCATATAACCAGAAGTCTGGAGACAGGGCTGGTATCTCTGAGACTCTCTTAGCCACTCTCAAGGTCGCAAGGGATACAGGTGCTGGGAATGACTGTTAGAAGGTCAGCTGTGTGAGCAGATAAGTATCTGACTTCAAAAGAAACATAAACAACACTTAGTGGAAATATGTTCTTTGCAGAGCCCTACCTAATCCATTCATCTAAAAATGTTGCAACATAGATAGGAGAATACGTTGTCTGGGAAACCACAAATTACAGTACTATGTGCATCCCCTCATAATTTCACCTTATCAATTTCTCTGCAGAGGAAGGTGCATCCAGTTTCTCATGCTCGGAAACCTACTGTGGACTTTATCCTGAGTCAGAACCAGAAGTGAAGGCGGTGGCAAATTTCTTGAGAAGAAATATCAACCACATTAAAGCATACATCAGCATGCATTCATACTCCCAGCATATAGTGTTTCCATATTCCTATACTCGAAGCAAAAGCAAAGACCACGAGGAATTGGTAAGTGCTACTTAATTATTTTTCTCATTAGCATTTTGGAAATAAAATAACACTTAGTTGAAGAATCAAAACCTGCGAAAATTTTTGTCCTCTAGAAGGCAAATGATAGATGTTTTAAATCATGGTGTGATCCTGTTGAGAGTCACCCTCGGTCAGTGTTCACTAAGGGAATGTAAAGAACATGCCTTACCCTAACAACATGCACTTTATTCTAGCACATGGGCTTCCTAAGAAACTGTCAGACAAATTCCTTGAAGGTTAGGAAGGAACTATTCCACTTGACCTGATCTGTATGTGAAGCTGTATAAGCAAGGATGAGTATGGAATCATGCGACAGCTTTGTGGTCACTAGCTTCCTGCAACAGCGAACCACAGATTCAATCTCAACACAACACTTGTTTTGGGATTAGCAGTAGGAATTGTTCATGCCCTGACTTCCTGAACCCTCAGGGTTTTGGTCCCATTAAAGTACCCCCAATTTTAGCACTGAAGCAAGAGTCTGTTTTTTGGAACATAACGGAAAATACAGGAAGTTCAAAGAGGACTCACACAATTTGATACTCCCTGAGCACTTTTTAGCCCAAGATACTGTATGTTTGGGTTGATGGCAAAAGATGCAAGGATTCTTGAAGGATTGTAGCTAGGCTTTGACAAATCCTCATTGCAGATGCTCTTCAGACAGTGGAAGTATTACATCAACAGCCCCATTCTTGGGAAGGGACTAATTTTTAGGTAGTAGCTTGTTTCTTAGTGACACATTTTTTTTCTTTTTTCTGGCTCTCTTAACAGAATAAAATATAGTCACATTACAGGAGCTAGCAATTGCTGATGACAAATATAAGATTGTTTGCATTTTCTGAAAGTAGTCCATTTAGAACATAAACGTACTTGATACTTGAGCTTTTTTCTTCTCAAGGGAAAACTCTTAAGGAAAGCACCTTTTAAAATATTATCTTTGAAGAAATAAAAGGAAATTTATCATGATTTGGGAAATAGAATTAGTCTAATTATGCTTTTTTTTTTTTTTTTGCATTACTGTCAGCACACATATTTGTTGAGAGCCATTACGTGTAAAATACCTTGTCAATGGATGTTTAAAGAAGCATTAGGTAAAATTCTGCCTTTTAAGAGAATGTGTTATGGTTAGGGAGCTCAACCACTAGCAAATGTTACAAATAGCTGTACTCTAAGGCGACACAGAGTAACTACTAAATAAGTGGCACAGACAGTACAACTCACTTCTAACTAGAATATCAAGGGACTTCATTAATGCATTCAGAGGGAAATGCTGAGATAAGCGAGGAGATAAAGTAGTTACTGTCCTTGAGAAATTTACAATCTATTAAGGGGGAAAAAAAACTATGAATAATAAAGTGCTGTTGATGTCAAAGATCAGCTACATTTTAGACAGGCATTGAAAGAGGATTTCTATAGGCAGACAGGGAAGGGAGGACCTTCCAAGCAGAGAAGTTGGTGTTCCCCATAAGAGGATGCAAAAGTGGAGGGTGATACCATCAGAAAGTAAATTAGGTTGGCTTCTGAAGGGGTGTGACTGTCAGATAAACTTGTATTGCATTCTGTAGACAATGGGGTTCCATTAAAACTTATGTTTTGAACAAAGAGATGGCATAAAATAATATCCACTGATAAATCTCTGAGTTTTTCAAGAAGGTGACAGTGTATATACCATGATGCTAGTTCCAATTTCAGAAAAGTTCCAGATAAGTGAGAACTTCAGAATAGATTTTTATAAGCTAGAACAAAATGAAGTCAAATGGGGGTCTTAGTTATTATCCTGCTCCATACCAGAGGCATAATCTTTTTTGATTTGATGAATCTGTGGAAGTCATTAGACATTTTACACAAGAAGAAAATAGAAGTTGTGAGAAGGATAAGAACTGAATCATGCATGCATTAGGTGTATGTATGTGTTTAGAGAGGTTGGATTTAAAGTTTGGTGATAATTTTGTTCAGAAATGGAGTACCTCTAAGCCTCTGAAATATAGTTATACTTCATTTTCCATAATAAATGAATTCCCAAAAAGGCTGCGATTTTTTTCTGCAAATTAAAATTTCAATATATTGAAATAGTTTATGTTTAAAGCCACCCAATTGTGATTGCCATAAAGTGCACATTTTTAATTTGTTTATCTTATTTATTTGCCTTTTAGATGAATCTAGATTTTCTACATGTACATTTTGATTAAATTAATGTATGATTGTTTTTTGGAAACTTCTACTTGTCATGTTTCAAAGCTGCACATTAACTGAAATTCCATATGTTATTGCTTCCAGTCTCTAGTAGCCAGTGAAGCAGTTCGTGCTATTCAGAAAACCAGTAAAAATATCAGGTATACACATGGCCATGGCTCAGAAACCTTATGTAAGTATTTCTTCTTATGATCTTAGAGAACTTTGAGCTACTAAAGAAATCTGTGTGATCTGTTTTTGTGTATTTAAATTTTCGGAATTAAATAGGGTCACATGTAATACAACTGAATTGTAATAATTAGGAACAGAAGCATAATAGCTATGACAATGCTAAACAAAGCTATATTAATAAATGAGTTCCTAAAAAGAAGCCAAAATGCTATTTAAGTAATTATATTTATCGCAGTAGAGTAGGAATTACACAATTGGCATCATAATAGTTGAGTGAAGCAGAAACTAGTTCATAAAACTTTTGTATGATCCCCAGGGCCACCATGGAAGGTTGTGCAGGTTGTACCCTACACTAATCTAGTGCATACCATTTGCATCAAGTGTTTTTTAGTGTTAGCCTGCCCCCAAGAGTATTAGCTCATAACACATTACAGTTGATTGTCTTTAACATATATTACACATACAAGAGCTTGTGACACTCTTAACAAAAAGTTTTGATTAATTTTTTGCTGAAAGATATTTAGTGAGTAACTCCTATCTACACACAGTGGGAGGACACACTGATTTTGCCCTTTTGAAGTTTGAAGGGAGATGGGAAAAGAGGATCAGAAAAATAAACCTGTAACCAGGCATCAGAAAATGACAGCCTGAAGGCCAAATCCAGGTTTTTCCATTTTTTTTTTTAATGATTAGAAAAAAAACAAAAAGAGGCAAGGTGTGGTGGCTCACGCCTGTAATACTAGCACTTGCGGAGGCCCAGGTGGGAGGATTGCCTGAGGTCAGGAGTTCGAGACCAGCCTGGCCAATATGGGGAAACCCCATCTCTAATAAAAATACAAAAATTACCTGGGCATGGTGGCAGGCGCCTGTAATGCCAGCTACTGGGTTGGCTAATGCATAAGAATCACTTGAACCTGGGAGGCGGAGGTGGCAATGAGCTGAGATTGCGCCACTGCACTCCAGCCTGGGTGACAGAGCGAGACTCCATCTCAAAAAAGGTTAAAACTGTATTTAGCATGAACACTAAAATGTGTACACATTTTAGTTAACATGCATTAAACTGCAACAAGTCTTCTGGCAGTTGTAGCTTTCATGTGATGCTCCCCAAACTGTACTAGATAGATGCTAAAATTATAAATTAAAATTTTCGGTCAGACTTTGCCATAATCCTGGACTCAATTTAGCACTCAAAAAAAAAAAAAAAAAAAAGAGTGTCAGATTATTCAATTAACGGGGTTGGAAAACCTAACAAGTTACCTAGAAAAAAAATTAATTGGATTATTAATATGTCTTTCACCAAATTCCAGGTACAGCATATATTTTCCTATGAAAACCCTGCATAAACTAAGTTGAAAGCTCACTAAGGAGAAAAAATTCCTTATGAAAGGAGAAATGAATGAAAGGAGAAAAAAAGGTCTACATGCCAAACAAAATTGATAACATTAATGTTGTTTTTATAAGCAATTGATAAAATGAACCAAGTAGACAAATGAGTGTGCAACTAACTGATAATCAAAAAAACATAAATTAAGACAGTTGGATATTATTGTTCACCCATAAAATTATCAGAATTCATAATTCCTATTGATGGTATGGGAAGGGGAAGTGGGCAAATTCATACCCTGCTTGTGGAGGTAAAAATTAATTCAGTTCTTTTGATGTCCATTTGGGAACATGTTGTAATTGCAAAAAGTGCAAAGCCTTAGACTAGCAAATCTATTCTAGGGAAAAATATTCTAAAGAGACAAAGAAGCAATTATGTATAAACAAGGGTACTCATTGTAAAATTGTTTATATTAATTAAAAACTGAAAAAAAATCTAAAGGTATCCAAACAAACATTTAAATGAAACAATTCCCAGTTTGTTAATTAATTTCAAAAATCTATATTTCAACAATTTCTTTCTTCTTCTTTTAGACCTAGCTCCTGGAGGTGCGGACGATTGGATCTATGATTTGGGCATCAAATATTCGTTTACAATTGAACTTCGAGATACGGGCAAATACGGATTCTTGCTGCCAGAGCGTTACATCAAACCCACTTGTAAAGACGCTTTTGCCGCTGTCTCTAAAATAGCTTGGCATGTCATTAGGAATGTTTAATGCCCTTGATTTTATCATTCTGCTTTCGTATTTTAATTTACTGATTCCAGCAAGACCAAATCATTGTATCAGATTATTTTTAAGTTTTATCCGTAGTTTCGATAAAAGATTTTCCCATGCCTTGGTTTTGTCAGAGAACCTAATAAGTGCTACTTTGACATTAAGGCAGACAAGGGTTCATGTCTTTTTACCTTTCAAAAAAAATTGTAAAAGTCTAGCTACCTACTTTTTCTTTGATTTCCGACGTTTGACTAGCCATCTCAAGCAAGTTTAATAACAAGTTTCATGCTGATCATTGGATCCTACTCAATAAAAGGAAGGGTGGTCAGAAGTACATTAAAGATTTCTGCTCCAAATTTTCAATAAATTTCTGCTTGTGCCTTCAGAAATATAACCATGCATTCCGTTTGCTCCACGGTAATTAGGCGATGACCCGGGAAGGGGAGGGGTGTCAAAAACGGCAAACATAGCCTCTTATTCTAGATCAGCTGCTCAATAAACACTGTTGAACGAATGAATGAATGGCTCTAGGTACTGTCAACAACAAACGCCGCATTTTGCGCATTTACAACAGCAGTTTATGGAAAGGAATTATGTAATAAAAAGAGAAAACTCACTTAAATTCACTTTAATTGGGAATTTTAGTTCTCCCGGGCTCCCAGTTTCCTCTCTCAGCATCTCTCACAGAGTACGGATTCTATTTCCACGTGCCGCCGCACTCTCACTCCTCGCATATGACATTACGCCTAGAGGGCGTGTCCACGGAGGGCGGTGTCTGCGCACTGACGACTAATCTGACGGCCGGAAGCTGCCTGGGTCTGTAGAGGAACAGGGCGAACCTCTGACTTCCGGCGGCGTTTTGAGGCGGTCCTCCTAGCGGCCTGGTAGTGTTTTTGTTGCCTTTTCTTAATCTACCATCTCTTCGTTATTTTTCTTCCTACGACCGAGTTTCGCTTGACCCTGGCGAGGCGGCGGGCGGGTTCTGTTTCTCAGCCGTCCCGGGGGCCACTCGCTAGCCGAGGGCCGGTTCCCGGGAGCCGCGCGCGCACCGCTTTCTCCTCGTCGTCGTCCTCCTGGGTTCAGGCGCGGGGACAGAGTCTCCTCCCTGGCTCCTCGGAGCGGCGGCGGCGGTGGTGCCTCCGGACTGCACTTGCGAAGGGAGCTTGGGGAGGAAGTAAGCGTTCTGTGAATTGGTGTGGGTATCTGGGGAAAGGCATTGGGCGCACCCGGAATGTGGAGGCCCAGTTACCCCCCGTCTTCGCTTGAGTCACTGGGATTTTGAGCTTTCCTTGAGCATCCCACCCTTAACTCTGCAATAGCCCCGGGTGCTCAGATATAATTTCTCGCTCTGTTTATGATTCTGGCATTTGTCTAAGGGGGATAGGTAGACTCAAACAATAGGCTGTGCCCTTCGTTACCATTTGATGTAAGCACAGGAACCCTTCTGTGGTATTCGTATGTGTGTGCGATGGAAGAGTGCAGCAATTTGCGCTTAAATTTAGATATTCCTCTATACGCATTCCAGATCTGTTAGAGCAAAACGTCTTACTTGTGATTGGTCTTTTTTTTTTCTTCCTCAGCAGTGATAACGATTTAGGTCCTGGGAGTTGAGTGCTGCTTTATCTTCGTATGCTTTAGGTAGTTAGTTTTGGCAACTGTCAGAAACGGGGGAAAGTGCAATGAAAGGAGAGTCTGGCGGCATTATCTCTCTATAATAGGCTAACGCAATTTATGTGGTTTGAAAATTATACCGAGTTGGTAATACTTGAATTAGAGTGGTAAGGTCTTGTTAGTGAAGCGTAGTCTTAAGGTATTTGGTTATACTATGGGGCTTTCAGGTAATTCGAACTACTTTGGGAGTATGAAGTCTCTGAAGATTTTTGGATTTTTAAAGTAGTTTAAAAAGTTTGGAAAATATCTTTACACTTCAGGGTTTCAAAGTCCGCGATACCGTTGGAAAATATTTAATGCAGTTCAGTCTATGGGTATATGGTGCCAGTTAGCGGGGTCTAGTTCTTGTAACATTTGAAATTGCCGGCTTTAGTACAATATATTGGAGCGTTTTGTGAATACAATCTATAGATTTTCAAATAATTTCTAATTTCTTAATGAACTATTTAGATTGTAACAGATGACAGTTTCAACTAGAGACTAGCAGAGTTGACGCAAGCTTGTAACAATTTGTGGCTTTAAAAATAGTTACACTGTGAAACTAAGGCTTTCACTGTGTGCATCTGGTAGGAGTCAGTTTTATCAAATGTATGCCTCTTACTGGCTTCCTGATTACTGGTCATTCTAAATGAACATTGCATATTTTGAGATTTGCAAGCTTACATGATTTTCATATTTGTAATATGAATTCAACATACTAAAATCCAGCAAGTGGATGTATCTTAACATCTATACAAATTATTAAAATTGTAATAAGTCATCAGTGTTTATTTGTAATATGCATTGGCATTTACATAGAGAAAACACATTGTTTAACTTACGTTTACTTAGCGAGTTGTTAGTCTTCCCATCTCCTCATCTCTCCCAACTCCATCTCATATAGAGGTGGAGCTATTTCTTCAGCTGTTAATAGTAGTTGAAACATTCACTGCCGTTGATATACAGTGTTTCATTCTTTTTTGTGTGTGTGTATTTTTGTATGTTTGCAGTTCTTTTTAGTTCACTTTAGAGTAGCTACCAGCATGGGATGTCCTCTGTGCACAGTCTTTTTAACAAATTATTTTTTCTACATAGTGCTACAGTGTTGCTTTGCTAATTGCTATGTAGTCAGCTTAGTTCTGTCAGTTGTGTTTGGAATTTCATTTGGAATTGTTTTAGTATTAAATTTACGGAAGCAATCCGAAAGTTCGTTTTAGAAAGTTCTTTTTAAAAAGTTCTCTCAAACTGCGCATCAAATAAACTTAATTTTTTCTTTCTAATAGTAAGAAGTATAAATGTGAAGATACTTTATTTTTAGTATCACCTTTTTAATCTTAGAAATTCAGAATATAGGGATTTATCCTACTAGTTAGTACATTCGTGTGGTTTGAATTGCCTAATCATTTGAAAATTTCCTAATATTATGCCACTACTCATCCAGATTAAAGTGTTATGCTTTCACTTATGCTTCCAGTAGGTGAGACATGAAAAAGATAATTAATTATGGATTGAAGTGAAGATACTAGAATGTATATGTGTTTATTGACAAGAATTTAGTAATTGAGCTCCTGGAGGCATTATTCAAGAAGAGACCCTTTTGTATGCTTCTCCTTTCTCAGCCATAATTATAATGTGAACCTCTGAGTACAGTGTTATTCTAAGTTTTCCGGGGCAAGGGAGCAGTTCCCATTTAAGACCCTCTTTTGTTGTGTCTTTATTAATAGACTCAAACTTTGTGTCCCGGATTTTCTTTTTCTTTTTATATTTTCTTTTTTAATTGAAAAGAAATTATAAATACTTCAGATATTCGTTAACTCTGCAAATGGAGAGGAGAAATAGGAAAATAACGGAATAGACTTTCACTAGTGCCACTGTCTTTGATAATGCTCTTGTTTGGGAAAGACTTGATGATGTGGGCGGAAGTGTGATGGCAACTTAAACCAAACAATAATTTGAAAACAAAAATGGAGGAAAACCTTCATAGAAGAGTAAATTAGTAAGTTATTTGTATGACCTCAATTTCTGTTCTCTATGATAGGGAAGACTTTAGTGTTTACATTTTTATCTTATTGATTCTAATTTTTCTCATATACTTTGAAGCATTTACTTCTCATGTTCAGGCCTGTTCAGACATAATTTGAAAAAGTTTTCCCCTGCTTAAAATCTACATTTTAACTGTTGTGGTGTTCATTTTCCTTTATGGGCCCAAAGTTTTAAATAGGATTGAAAATTCTAATTGTCACATTAGTTGGTAACGTTTAGTTTTAATATATGAAAAAGGAAATGTTTTTCTGTTATAAATAATGTATATATTTTTAGACAAATGGGATTTTTAAAGTTCTATATTGTGTTCTTTGCAAGCATGAAGCATTTTGTTTATTCAACCTCATGAGTGTCTCATTAGTAATATTTAAGTGACTTTTTATTGTTGACTACTTGTGGAAGTTTTTACATGGATGATCAGAAGAATTCTTTCAGTTAGAAATCTTCAGTTTCTACTTTTTTCACCAGATGTTTTACGCACACACACATATGTATCACATTAAAGAACATTTTATTAAGAATATATGTGTGTGTGTTTGTGTATTATTGTTGTTATTATTATTCTTGTTTTAAATGTTCTGTCCAGGACCTTGCTGTAAACCAGACCTTGTACTCCGATGCAGTGCTACTTCAGGGCAAAGTCTGGTACTCTTGGACTCTGAGCAAAAGGAGAGAACATCTTATTTATTTATTTATGTATTTATTTTTTTGAGACAGAGTCTCACACTGTGGCCAGGCTGGAGTGCAAGGGCGTGATCTCAGCTCGCTGCAACCTCCACCTCCCGGGTTCAAGTGATTCTCCTGCCTCAGCTTCCCAAATAACTGGGATTACAGGTGTGTGCCGCCACACCCAGCTAATTTTTGTATTTTTTAGAGACGGGGTTTCACCATGGTGGCCAGGATGGTCTCGATATGTTGGCCAGGAATGGTCTTGATCTCATGACCTCGTGATCCGCCCACCTTGACCTCCCAAAGTGCTGGGATTACAGGCGTGAGCCGCCACGCTCGGCCACATTTTGTTTTTTGTGTGTGTGTGTGTGTTTTTTTTTGCCACATTTTTACTTAATTTCATTTCTTCCCTAAATTGGAAGACTCAGTACAGTAGTAGCTGGAAGTGAAATTCCTGGGATAATTACTATGTAGATGAATCTTGAATAGTTCTTGATGTCACTGGTAAAAGCAATTTTGTCTCTGTGCAAAGAATATGGGGGTAGGGTGACGGAGGTGAGGAGGTGGATCATTAGTCTTCACTCAAGTCTTTCATGGCAAGTCCAAACCCTTGAAGTCTTCAGAGTTTGTGTTAGGGAGTCTAGGATTGGAGAGAAGCTCTCAGACCAGTAAAGCAGTAGGTCAAGGGAGGAGAGTAGTGCTGAATCAAGCAACAGAGGACAGAGCAGGAAAAGAAACTGTAGAGTTAATACTTGGAACCCTCAAAAAATAAAAAGAAAGGAGATGATAGATGACCAATGTTTTAAGTATAATAAGTACAGTAATAAATAGCCTGTTGTCCTAACTGGAAACCATTACCATTGAAATTTTTGAGGAAGACTGTGCTGGGAATGGAGGCATGTTGGGGGTAGTAGAGATGTTAGGGGCAGAACTAACTCATTTCCAGTGACAGTGGAGGGAAAAATAAAAAATTAATGTTAATGCACTTGAGGCAGTGTGGTGGGATGGTGTGCCTGTTTTTAAATTTAAGGAAATTTTGGAACCTATTCAATTTTGTTTATTAAGAAATGTTTTAAAAATTGAATTAATGGTTGAGGATTACACTGTATATTTGTATATTAATATAGCAATATATAATGAAACTTTGTTTTTCTGAAACTTCTTATACATTGTGTGATACATTTACTTTTCACTGAATCATGCTTGGATATATGTTGTTAAAAAAGTGTTTTTCTCAGTTAATGAAAGCTCTACATTTTCTAGATCTTTCTTAGCTCCACTTCTCTTAGCTTTCAGTTTTTTTATGCTCAGTAAATCAAGTAGATATAGGAAATTTTACCAGCTTCTCTTTATGTTCACATTTCGACTGAGAATGAGTCTAAGAAAAATTAAATCAAAGATTGTCTTATAATGCTAACACCAGTATGTAGGAATGATGTGTAGTTCCTTACTTGGAGAACAATTAATATGTAAGTGATTTTGTGTTGCAGCCAATTATTGTTTATGTGATGCTCTCCACTGATTCTTAAATTTATAATTACTGTGACATAATTCTCTTTTTAAAATCATTAAAAATTAATTGCTATTATATCAAAAGAATTATTACATTTTATATTAAGAAGAATATAGATTTTGTAGTTTAAAATCACCATATATTATTTCATATTTTCCTTCCTTGATGTACCACCTTTTATTTATCAAATGTTGTTCTTATTCTTTGGATTCTTTTAAAAATTGAGCTGAAGTACCTCGTTGAACCAAACATCGTTTATAATTTTTTATTGCTGTTTCAATTAGGTACTACCACGATTTAATTTCCTTTAAAGTAATATGTGTTTACTTTGAAACCACATTAAAGAACATTTGTGATCTTTATAGAGACTAAATGAAACTTTTTTAGCTGCTATGGTTCATTCTAGTAACTTTTGATGATTGATATGATTTCAACTAATATTTAGTTTATATAAAGTGGGATATAGTATGGTGTTTTTTTTCCTTTCCCTTGCGAGGCAGTTTCTACCCTCTTCCCACAGTAGTGTATGCTCTGGATTGTATCTTCGTCTAGAATTTAATATTGTTTTCTAATGTCATACTATCATACTATCATTATCTGATACTTGCATCACTAGTTGAATTACCCAATTATGTCATTGGATTAGATTTTTACTATAGTTTCAGTTTTTGAATGTGTTATTTACATATATATGTATATATACACATATATAAAATACATATACATGTGTATATATGAATACATGTGTATATATACATATATAAAATATATACATACATATATAAAATATATACATATGTATATATACATGCATAAAATATATACATATGTATATATACATATATAAAAATATATACACATGTATGCATACATATATACATATATAAAAATATGTATACATATATACATATATAAAAATATGTATACATATATACACATATATAAAAATATATATACACATATATACACACACACATATATATATATTTTTCTTGAGACGAAGTCTTGCTCTGTCGCCCAGGTTGGAATGCAGTGGTGTGATCTCGGCTCACTGCAAGCTCTGCCTCCTGGGTTCGTGCCATTCTCCTGCCTCAGCCTCCCAGCAGGCACGCACCACCACCATGCCCAGCTAATTTTCTTTTCTTCTTCTTTTTTTTTTTTTTTTTTTTTTTTAGTAGAGACGGAGTTTCACCGTGTTAGCCACGATGGTCTCAATCTCCTGACCTCATGATCCTCCCACCTTGACCTCCCAAAGTGCTGGGATTACAGGCATGAGCCACTGTACCTGGACCTTAAAAAATATTTTTATGTTTATATCAAATCTAACAGAGCTTAAACATAAAATAAAATAAAAATATTTTTACAATTTGTCTTTTTTCTTATTACTAATAGTGGTAAAATAGTCTATTAATTACTTTTAACACCTTTGAATTTTATAGTCTATTAATTACTTTTAACACCTTTGAATTTTAGTATAGTATAGATTATAGAAATATCTTAACTTTTGCTAGTTCTACAATCTGTCCTGTTTTGAAAGTTGTTTTTATCAACATTGAATTTTGTTTTGGTTTGGTTTTGTGTTACTGGAAAATAAATATGCTTGATCAGATTGCTTTGACTTCTGTAAGTCAAAGAAAATACTAAAATATCGTTCATTTTTCTCAACCTGGTTTTTGGAACATAACTACTGTTGTCACTTACTTTATGAAAAATAATTTCTGCTGTCAAAAATTTCACCCAATTTTTTTTTCCATTTTCTATAGCATAACTCTTTTTCAGTTAACTAGTTGATGGTTAACAGCTTTTTCTTAAAGGATAGAGTTACTAAATTTTGAAGGAATTTTTGTAAGTAGCTTTTATAAAGTAAATGTTTTATACTATATCTTCTGAGGTTGATTATACTATGAAAACTTCACTGTGTGAGATCATATTCATTCACTCCACAGAAGAGGTGCAATTGTAGCCAACAAATCTCACAGCTGTTATAAATTCACCAGTAAGGCATGTTTTAGAAGATATTATCCCTGTTTACCTGTGACCTCTCCTATGCCTTTTTTTTTTTTTTTTTATCTTCCAAGGAAAATCTCCTGTAATTTTACACCGTTACCTATAGTTTTATCAACTTGTAAGCTGTGGGCTCAGTTATTTAAAACTGAAGAATCTTACAGTTTTGCCTCTTTCTTTTTTGGTTAAAGTAGTACAAAATGTCAAAAATTAGAAGGAAGGTCACAGTGGAAAATACCAAGACCATATCTGATAGCACATCCCGAAGACCCAGTGTATTTGAGAGGCTTGGACCCAGCACTGGCAGTACAGCAGAGGTGAGTTGTCACTAGTATAGTCACAGGGGTTCTCTTAGAATTCTATTATTGAAATGCTCATTTGTATCATAAAGGTGAACAGGTTGTTTTATTGTAGGAATGTTGGTTCAGTAAATTTTTTAAAGTGTGTTTTATAAAAAAGAGTGAAAAAGGTGATAAGGTTATGGCTTTTTCATATATTTTTCCTGAAGTTTTTATTATTTGGGGAGTAATATATCACAGGGTAGCTGGAATTTTGGTAACATTTGTTTTAATTTTGTCCCGCTAGCACTTTTTTTCCAGAAATCAATATGAAATTTACATAGTAATATCTGTCTCTTAGACACAGTGCCGTAACTGGCTGAAGACTGGCAACTGCCTCTATGGAAACACATGTAGATTCGTACATGGCCCTTCACCTCGTGGTAAAGGTTATAGCAGCAATTATAGAAGGTAAACTGAGAACTTTGAATTGTTCATGTACTCTTAGAAGATGACTTTTGTAATTTATCTAGTGTAAAAATCTGAAATACAACTATATATTTGGTCAGATTTTCTATATTGGTGGTAGTCTTACCAGTGATCGAAGATTGACAAGATCTTTTTGTTACTATTTTCAAGATTAATAAAATGTTTGCTTTAAAATTAACTTACTTGTTCATTATTTATTTGTTTTGACAATAGATCTTTTTGTAATATGTGTATGGCTTACTTTTTCCCCCCAAATTATGTATTAAATTGCTGCTTAAGACAGCAGAATTCCATGGTATCTGAATTTCTTTTTAGTGAGGCTATTTTTAACTCTTAAAATAGTGAAATTCAAATAGGGTATAATTTTAGCTGTTTAAGATGTTCTGAATTCAAATTTTCCACAAATTCTGTAGGTTAAAATGCATTTGCCAAATCCCTTATCACAGTATGTTAATGAAAATATATATTTATATGTGGATAAATGTACTCCATATTTCAAACATCGTTTTGCCTTTAATAAAGGCTTGGCTAGATTAAACTTGCTTAATAAAGACCTTTTATTTTTCTTTTGGTTCCCTCATGATGATGATTTTAGGGTGTTTAAAGATGTAATATACATAGAGTTTGTCACAGAAACAGTTTTAACTTGATTGGTAAACAAATAATTTACCTAGTTCCAAGATTGGTTATGCCGATTGTTTTGGCTATAGCATAGCAACACTATAAAAACAGAACATTAGCAATTGGAAATTTTTTTTTTTTTAGTTGGGTGATTTTTTTGGGGTAGTGTATGGGTAGATTTTGTTTAGGAGAATTTAAAATTCAAACCCTCAACATTAGCCAACTTCCTTTTCACGTAAACATTGTACATTTTAGTTTATTTGTGATTCTGAATACTGTTTTATTTGTATTTAGATTGTCATTTGTCACTTCTGTTAATGTGGGAAAATTAGTGTTTGTAGTATATGTGTGATTAATTGTATATATACATGTAGATACATACCTGGTGAAACTATTTCAGTAATTTTAATGTTTTGCTTTCATTAATACTGTACTTTTAATACATTTTAAAGTGTATCTTTGAATTTTATTAGCTGACTCAGAATTTTTATTTAAGCAATCATTTTGAGAAAAATGGTCAGAGAAATTTGTCTAAAATGAGAAAAAGTAATGTCATTACTAGACTTAGAATAAAGGATATTTATTATAATTTTGCTATTTTGTGTGTGTTTTTCCATCTGATAATTTCTTTCGTATTTGTGCTTTTTTTTGTCGGGAGGAAAAACATAGATCATAATGTGAGTCAAAGAGGAGAAGAAAAGCAGTGTGTTTTACAAAATGCTTGTTTATATGTTTATATTACAAGACTTTTAAGTAATTCATTGAGAATTCGCTGTATGTAGAACATTCACTCTGATGGGTGCTGTTTAGGATAGAAACAAGTTCATACTAAACTGTTTCATTATATAAAGGAAACCGGGGCACATAGGATTTACATGTACATCATAACTATAATTTAGAGCACTTAAGTACTGGTTCTTAATAAGAGATTCCAGTTTCTAGTTTAGCTTTAACTGTTAAAACATTTAATATAAATCTATTAAATATGCATGTAAACATCAATGAGACCTTTAAAGTGAATTAACTCAAATTATTTCTTTACTAACCTTATGATTTGTATTCATATAATCAAGGAATTGATTTGATTGCTCAATGACTGCTTGAAATAGATGTGAATATTTATGTGATTTGTTTATATCTTTTTTATATATAGTACTTTTTGGTAGTCAAAGAGGAACAGAGCATTCCTTACCTTCTTTTGCCCTCTTTTAAAGGTGTTCTAGAAATAGTCATTCAAGGCAGTGTGTTTTCCATCTCTCCTTTGTTTTTTCCCCACTGATAGTAAAAATAATTGCATAGCCATATACTGTCAAATTTATAGTATAAATAATAAAGCCTTACCACTGTTGAGTATAAATATGTATTTTTCCTTTAGTTAAAAAATTTACAGCAGAATATGAAAATCACTGTTGTAAAATTGCTTTGAATCCTTTATTCTGAAATAATTTAAAATTTAAGAAAAATTATAAAGCTCCTATATTTGCTTTGATTCTTACTTAAAGTACATAAAATATTTTCTCAGTTGTTGATGTTACATCCAACCACATGCATGTATATACAAGAAACTTACTTCTTATAATACTTAGTATGTCTTTCATATATAGATGTTAACGCTGCTACCTCTAGATTTTGCAACTTTGTAGTTTAAAACATTGTGTTACTACTATATTTTGCTCCTACATGTAACTAATATATTTATATGATTAACAGGTAAACAGGTCAACCTATTACTTCCTTTTTATCAGTTCACGTATAATTTCTTATTCACATCACCAGTACCTGCCACTTCATGGAATTTAACATATAAATTTTAATGCTATTGGGAGAAAAACTCTAAATGTTGGCCATGTTTTGCATATTAATATTTAAGGTGAAATTATTTTTCAGAAATTTAGGAGTCAAGGTCAGTTAGAAAAAGTGTATTGAGATTTGTGAGGTTATTTCTATAAATACATTCTTATAAAATGTTATTAATATATAAATATAGATTTTTGTTGTTTCGTTTTGTTTTTTGTTTTGTTTCTGTGTTTTGGTTCAAAGGTCACCAGAAAGACCTACAGGGGATCTTAGAGAAAGAATGAAGAACAAGCGCCAAGACGTGGACACTGAGCCCCAGAAACGAAATACAGAGGAGTCGTCCTCACCTGTTAGGGTAGGATTGAATTTCCCAAAACAAAGTTAAACTTCAGTAGTAATTTGTTAATTTAAGTTTCATTTTAAATATTATTTGTGTGCTAAATATATGGTAAATGTGTAATATGGCATTATAATGTTCTATATGGATAATGTAATTTAGAGGGGAAGGGTCCCCTGGGAAAACTGTGATTGGTTCAGTTCTTTATGGTGGTTAAGATAGAAGGGATTGTTTGGCAGAACTCAAGCTGAACTTAGTAGGGATTTTGTACCTTGATGAGGATCATGAGTATCTTTAAGTTTTCAGAATTCAGCCAGCCATCACATCTGCTCCAAGAAAGATTGAAGTGGCTTGCAGTAGAACACTTACACAAATTAAAACAATGAAAGCAAAACACATGGGGTTAACAAACGGAACTAGAAAGTTGAGATAAAAGAAAGCAAATATGACCACAAATTTTAGCTGTGAATTTGTTGGCAGTGAAGCCAAGATAAGTAAAATTTATAATGTAGTTCATTGAATAAAAGAAAACAATTATTTGTCAGGAATGGAAATCTTTCCTAGAGCTAATTGTTTTCTAGAAATTTATCATACCATATTTCACATACCATATAGTTCACTCATTAAAAGTGTACTCCTCAGTGGTTTTTAGTATATTATTAGAATTGTGAAACCATCACCACAGTCAATTTTAGAATATTTTCATTGCTCCATAAAGAAATGCCAAACTTTTCAGCAGACGCCCTCCTAGCCACCAGCCCTATTAGGCAACCACTAAATCCTCTTTCTCTTTCTAGAGATTTACCTATATATTTCATATAAATGGAATAATAAAATGTGATCTTTTGTGACTAGCTTTTTTCAGTTAGCATAGTTTTCAAGGTTCATGAAACAGTATGGGATGCATCAGTATTTTGTTCCTGATTTTTGTCAGATAATATTACATTGTATCGATAATATCACATTTTGTTTATCCACTCGTCAGTGATGGATATTTGGGCTTTTTCTACTTTTTGACTCTTGTGTATAATGCTGCTGTGAACATTTATGTACAAGTTTTTGTATGGATATGTTTTTATTTCTATTGGGTTTATATTGAAGAGTGAAATTGCCGAGTTTTACAGTAACTCTGTGTTTAACCTTTTAAGGAACTGCCAGACTAAGTGGCTGTATCATTTCACATTTTTGACAGCATATGAAAGTTCTAGTTTCTGCACATCATCATCAACACTTTTGTTATCTAACTTTTTGATTATAGCCATCTTGGTGGGTGTGAAATGATAATCTAATTGTAGTTTTTATTTGCATTTTGGATTCTAATTATGTTGAGCATCTTTTTGTGTACTTATTGGCTGTTTGTATATTTTCTTTGGAGATCCTTTTCCCATTTTAAAAATTGGGTTGTCTTTTTATTATAGAGTTATAAGTGCTCTCTTTATTTTGGATACAAGTCCCTTATCGTATATATAACTTGCAGATCTTTTCTCCCGTTCTGTGTGTTGGCATCACATTCTTGATGGTGTCCTTTAAAACATATACATTTTTAATTTGATGAAATCTGACTTACCTGTTTTTGTTTTTATTGTTATTGTTGCTTGTTTGTGCTTTTGATGTCATCAAAGAAACTATTTTTTAGTCCAGGGTCACAAGGATTTACATCTATGTTTTCTTAGAAGCATATTATGGTTTTAGCTCTTATATTTAAGTCTTTGATACATTTTGAGCTAATTTTTATTTATGACATAATAAAGGTTCAGCCTTATTCTTTTGCATGCGGATATCCAGTTGTCCTCTATCTTTTTATGAAAGTTACTGAATTGTATAAGCAACAACTTCCTTGATCACTTAAGGTATGTAGAAGCTTTCTGCGGCTGTTTTTGACCCATGATAAAAAAGCCCTGACATATTATAATTTGTGAAACTTATTTCTTATAATATAGTTTTAAGTATTTAGTTTTCTAATGTCTAATGTGATACAGAGATACAAGCTTAAAAATCTTAAGTAGTTCTCAGCTGGAGGTTTTTATCAAAATTCCTTTTTTAGGGAAGATCTTTTTCAAAATACATATGCCAATATTCCACTCCTAATCTACTGAATCAGAATTTCTGGGTTGGGGACTAAGCATGTGTATGACATTTTGAAATAACCTATTGATTCAGAATAAGAGATGCCTCAGTGGTCTTCTGGTAAACATACAGCTACTCTGAAAAAAAGAAAGCCATGGTTTCTCGGGTTTGCCAGTTCTTTTATGTAAATACTCCCACCATGGTGAGTTTCAAGTTTTCAAAGACATCACTGACAGATGCATAGTTGGGAAGAGATGCTAAGTGACATTATATACAGTGTTCCCATTATATATATTATAAACACACAAAATGTAAATAACCTCAGGAGTGAATTTACTGAGTTCTGAGTAATTATTACCTTTGTTTTTAATACAGTTTATTTGTTTAATCATGGCGGTGTTTAACAGTGACTTCCAGAATTCCTAAAAATTTAAATCAGCTCTTATGAGTCAGTACAGACTGACTCTAGCATACTGCTAGATGAGTTGTTATTAGCATAAGGAGCAAACATCTGGAATCCATATTTAGAGCATATTACTTTAGAAATTGTTAAACTCTTCTTGTCTCCTTATCTGTAAAATGGAAATGCTGGCTGTCAGTGTTGCTGTGAAGAAAATACATGTAAATGATTTGCTATTCCATGATGACATGTGCATAATAAATGGTATATACTGGTATTGAAATGGCGCTTAGCATTTTCTAATATAAATTGTCTTTAGGCTCGTATAGAAGATGAACATCAGCCTTGGAGATGTAGGTTGTTGACAGATAACTGAATGTAAGTGTGGTGTTTATCATAAAGGTTTTTATGTTCATCAAATAAAGTTAGTACAGTAAAGTTGGCATTTTGTTAAGAAATTTAAAGCCTGATTCTTGCTTTCCCTAGATGAGAAAGCCCTCAAAGGCACTGAGCATCGTGTATACCGAAGGGATAGAGTTGTAAGTTTCAACAGTGATCAGGTTTTAGGTAATACACTATCTAAACTTAAACAGAACTGTTAATAAGCTAGGACACCAGGGTATTAATTATTATTTATTATTATTCTTTGAGACAGAGTCTTACCCTGTCTCCCAGACTGGAGTGCAATGGCGTGATCTCTGCTCACTGCAACCTCTGCCTCCTGGGTTCAAGTGATTCTCCTGCCTCACCCTCCCGAGTAGCTGAGATTACAGGTGTGCGCCACCATGCCTAGCTAATTTTTTGTATCTTTAGTAGAGACGGGGTTTCACCATGTTGGCTAGTCTGCTCTCGAACTCCTGACCTTGTGATCTACCCGCCTTGGCCTCCCAAAGTGCTGGGATTACAGGCATGAGCCACCGTGCCCAGCTGGTATTATTTTTAGTGTTATATATGACAGGTAACAGATACTGATCATTTTTATTGCATTCCTGCTGCAACACATGACTGTTGATCTTCATGTAATGAATTTCTGTAGGAAGATCAGGCCTATGTTAGGTAAGGGCAACTGTGGAATAGATTACATAGGCATAGCTAAGATAGAATGGGTGTGATTTTCAGCAAATTAGCTGGAATTCCTCCTCTTCTCTGTCACTGATGTCAACTCCAATGTGTCTGAATTATGAGGTTGATAACTCCTGATCTTGTGGTGAGACAGATTCATAAATGGATAACTTGTAATTCTGTAGCATGTGATAGTATGTCAGAAAGATATGAGCAAAATGCACAACGGAGAGGGTAAATAATTACCTGGAGAACCAGGGAATGCTTCAGGGAAAATGACACTTGGACTGGTGTTGAAGGAATAGATGGGGTGTCAGAGGGGAGGGAAGAAGAGAAAACCAACACAAGAAATGTAAGGAGTTTTAAAGGACTAATGTGTTTGAGAAACTTGTGAAGCTGTGTGCCTAGGTTATAAAAATGATAACATGTGGATGTGAGATGAAGGCTGAAGTAGATTAGGACCAGATTATCAGTGGTCTTGTGTGCCAAACTCACAGTTTAGCAATAGAGAAAAGAGACTTACATGCTGAGATCTGTTTTGCTCACCAGTTTACCTCCAGACCCTGGAACTAGTAAGTTCACTTACTGAATTAATGGAAAGTGGTTCTGATGTGAGCCGTGATTGAGAACCCCCGCTGATCTAAGGTCTGTGCTGTCAAATGTGGGTAGTTTGAATTGAATTGTGCTATAAATATAAAATACATAGTGAATTTCAGAGACTTAGTATGAAAAAAAAGTAAAATATCTCAAATTTTAAAATGTTGATTTTATGTTGAGTGGACAATAATTTTGGATATGTTGGGTTAAATAATGTTATCAGTATTTTAATTTTACCTTTATCATTTTTCTTTTTAATGTTACAACAAGGAATTGTAAAATTACTTAAGTGCTTGCATCATGTTTCTATTGGAAAGGGCTGGTCTAGGTGATATGAATCAGACTTAATACAGTGGAACTGAAAAGTGAGAGGCTTATTTGAGGTAGTCAGTAGCAAATAGTTGCATTTAATCAGTAGAGATTTTCAGATTAAAATGGAATTGTATTTTCATTTTGTATGACAGAGACTTGTTATTTTATGGAATTTGAGCACAGAAGATAAATTAGCTTTGAAAGCAAAATTAGACCCCTAAATATAGTCAGGAAGAATATTCAAGCATTTATTGATGACGGAGACATAAAGGTGTTGTAGAGTGCCCTTATCTCTTAATAGAAGCTTTGTGACTGCATTCAAGAAAGAATTAGATAATTCGCCATTGTGGGAAGATACCTAGTTTAGGAGTTAGAGATGCCCTATGAGTATTGCTTACCTAAGTCTTACGTCAGAGCAAGTGGGCAAGAGCAGTGGTCTGAGTTTATTTTTCTTTATTGATCTCTGTTTTTATTTTCATTTTTTTAATGTGGTAAAATACACATAAAATTTACTATTTTAACAATTTTTTATGCACAGTTTATTGACATTAAGTGCATTTACACTGTTATGCAAATGATACCACCATTCATTTCCAGAACTTTGTTATGATCTTTGTTTTTAAAGTGTTAAGTTTTTTGTTGTTGTTTCTTTGTCCTCATATACAATAATAAAACAATTGGGATAGCTGAGTGCGGTGGCTCACACCTGTAATCCTAGTACTTTGGGAGGCTGAGGCGGGCAGATCACTTGAGGTCAGGAGTTTGAGACCAGACCAGCCAACATGGCGAAACCCCGTCTCTACTAAAAATGCAAAAATTAGCCAGGTGTGGTGGTGCATGCCTATAATCCCAGCTACTCAGGAGGCTGAGGCAGGAGAATTACTTGAGCCTGGGAGGCGGAGGTTGCAGTGAGCTGAGAATCATGCTAGCTTGGATGACAGAGTAAGACTCTGTTTCAAAAAAACAAAACAAAACAAAAATGACAATTGGAATAATATTTTAACTGGTGTTAATTTTCTAAATGTTAATTATTTCAACTGGTTAAATACTTTTTCTTAACCTGCTATTTTAATAACTTTCTGGTTCCTGAAAAAGCCGTTTTTAGAGGTTTTGTTTTTTTCCTTTTCCACCTCGCGGTTTTTCTTTTGAGACTTCACAATGTTGTTCTCTTTCCCTTGTCCACTGTTTTTTCAAAGGACCATTTCTGTCATTTGTTTACGTTTCCTACCCCACCCCAACCTAATTGTTTGCCTTCAAACAGAAGATTTACACTTGATACTTATCCTGAATTTATTTAAGATGACTACACTCAAATTACTTTTTTAGATCTCAGTCTATAGGTGGATCTCAAGTCGATTATCCAACTTTAAACCTATTCCAGGTGTCTTATACTGAATTGAAAATGTAATTTTCTAGTATGAAGTTTCCTGTCTCTTGAAACTGTGCCTTCTAGAATGTCCATGCAATTAATTAGTTTTGTTTCACAGTTGCCTCCTCAGTTCTCTTACTGCCCCCCAATATCCCCTACCTTGTTCTTTTTTTTTTTTTTTCTTGGCACAGGGTCTTGCCCTCCTTCCTGAGCTAAAGTGCAGTGATGCAAACATGATTCACCGAAGCCTCCACCTCCCAGGCTCAATCAATCATCCTTCCTCAGCCTCCAAAAATGTTGGGATCACAGTCGTGAGCCACTGCACTTGGCCTTACCTTGTTCTTTTTCTACATCTTGATATTTCTGGCTAGATGAGAAAAAAAAATGGCACTGACTGGAGGGGAAGGGATAGTACTGTAGCTGTTATAATTAGCAGGACTCCTGCAGTGGAGGACTTTTAAGTTAGAAGGCCTTAACATTGTTACCAACTATATCTTGAGTAAGTCTCTTGACTTTGTCTTTTAACTTGTAAGATAGATGTACCTGCCCCAGTTTATCACAAGTTATGGTGAGAACGAAGTGAAGAAGTACATATGAAATTCTTTGGAAATAATAGAACATAGTTTAAATGCAAAGTAGAAATAGTAGAAAGTCACCAAAGTACAAATTTAGGAAGCTGATCGCTATAGGGGTAAATAGATCAAATGAGTGTTGTTTATTTCAAAAGAAAAGGCTTAGAAGGATAAGAGTATAAGTAGAGATATAGTATATCTACCACCTGGTAGAAATTTGGTAATGAATATATAGTACGGAGATAATTATGGTGATTTTCCAACATAGCTATATATTTTCATTTTATATGGAAAAATCTTTTAAGTTTTAGCCTAGTATGATCTGCAGATGTATTCTTTGATAGCTTTAAGAGTTGTTCCAGTTGCTGTTCCTTGACGGAAAACAACCATTTATTATGTGCTCAAATTCTGTCAGGAATTCAGAAAGGGCACAGCAGGGATGTCTTTTCTCTTGATCTCAGCTAACGTACTGGAAGCACGTAGGCTGGAATCACTTGAAGGTTTATTCACTCACCTGTCTGGCAGTCGATGCTGGCTGTCAGCTAGAGGCCTCTGTTTGTCTCTATGTGGTCTTTTCACTTGGGCTTCCTCATGGCCTGATGCCTGAATTCCAAGGATGAGTATTCTGAGACACATGCACACTGCCACACACAGCAAGGGAATGAGCATGTGCTTGTGCCCTGGTTTCTTTTATTGTAGAATGGTATTAGTAACCAAACCTGGGCGTTAGCTGTGTTTGTGTTACTGGGGTATTGTTTCTTTTAGAACCTCTCAGCTAGCAGAGCAAATAAATATATGCGTGTATACTAACTGGTATGTATAAATATTTCTAGTGACCATCTGTATCTGTATTAAGCTAACCATGAGTTTTTACTGATTTCTCTAACTGTGATCCATTTCCACTATTAGTATTTTTATGCCCAGATGCCCCTTCCTTAGCTTGTGGTGATTTTTATATTGGATCCGGAGCCTTTTTTTAAAATTTACTTTATTGAAATATAATTTTCAAACATTGAAATGCACACATTTGAAGTATACAGTTTGAGTCTTGACAGATGTACCACCTGTGTAACTACCACCACAATCAAGATACAGAACATACCTGTCAACCCAAAACATATCTTCATGCCTTTTTGTAGTCAGTCCCCTCCCAAACTCACTCCTGATAACCTCTGTTCTGTCACTGTAATGAAATCATATATATTCCCATGTCTTGATTCTTTCAGCATAGTACTTCTCAGATTCAGCCATATTGTTGCATATGTCAGTAGTTCATTCCTTTTATTGCTGATTCATGTTCTATTAGATGGATATATCAAAATTTGTTTAGCCATTCACCAGTGGATAGACATTTGGGTTGTTTCTAGTTTTCAGCTATTATGAATAAAGCTGCTGTCAACGTGTGTATATATGTTTTTGTGTGGACAAGTTTTCTTTTGGTAAATATCTAGAGGTAGAACTGTGTCTTATATGTATTTTTAACTTTATAAGAAACTGCTGAACAGTTTTCTGAAGTGATTGTTCCATTTTGCATCTCCACTTACACTGAATAAGTTTCTCTCTGTATTCTTACCAACACTTGGCATTGTTGGTCTTTTTCATGTTAGCCATTCTAGTGGGTATATAGCAGTTTTAATTTTCATTTCTTGATGGTTAGTGACGTTGAACATCTTTTCGTATGTTTATTGGCTATTTTTTATCTTATGTATATCTTGTATTGGCTAAGTATTTATTTATTAACATCTTTTGCTTATAAATTAGGCTCTTAGTCTTATTACCAATTTGTAATATTCTGTATACCAATCCTTTGTGAGATATATGTATTACAAATACATTTTCCCAGTGTGCAGCCTGCCTTTTTATTTTCTTTATGGTGTCTTTCAAAATGTCTTTCAACTTGAATGAAGTCCAGTTATATCCTATGTTGTTTTGCCACCACTTTAGTAATCCTCTGTAGTTTCTTTGTTTCTATGAAGATCATGTATTCCCAGCACACTGTGTATTTCATACTCTATATGTGGAATCAGCCATTTTCCTCAAAAAACTTGGTTCCTTTTACTGAGAGTACTTGAAAGGTTTTACCACTAGGTTAGTCATTGTCTTTGGGGCTTTTCATTAGGTATACCTAGGAAATTAATATAGATCTCCTCTTTAAAAACAAACAAACATGAATTCAAATAATTCAGATTTGGACTGCAGGACTTTTACTTAACTTTGATTTTATTAGTTGTATGTTTTTTCTCTTCTGCTGAAAATTTTGGTCCCTGTTGACATTATTCATTTGCTTGACTTTACATTACATTTAGTAGCTTCGGAATAACAACTATATTGTTGTTAATAGTGTTATTACTGAGCTCAACTTAAGGTTTCTATGTAGTTCTTAAGATATGTCCTATTAGGATAATGTTGTTAAATCTGTCTATTAGGAATATATAGTCAAATTAGTATATTTTAAGTTACTTGAAACAGGTCTTCTGTATATGGTTAAACCGCCAAATTGATACTTAGTTGGGTTAACTGAAATAATCAGATAATTAAAAGTAATTTTGAAGTTTTTAGTTTTCTTTTTTCTTTCACTTTTTAATTATATAAAACGTTTACAAGATTTCAAAGCTAAATTTACAAAACAGTTTTACATTCAGAAAAGTCTAACTTCTGTCCTATGATTACTGTACCCTTTTCCCTATAGGTAACCACATTTATGAGTTTTTGGATAATCCTGCTGTTTTAGAACACACATATAATATATATATATTTAATATTTACATATATATATGCATACACACAAATTAGTATATATAATCATCTTTTTTCTGTTTCTTAGATAAAAGGTAGCATTACTATATACATTTTTCTTCACCTTGCTTTTTTAACACTGTACCAGAGATCATTCTGTAGCAGTATGTAAAGCTGTATCTTAAGCTTTTTTGTGATTACATAGTATTTCATTGTGTGATTGTATGGTACATTATTCAGCCAGTCTTCTATTAGTGGAGATTTTAGGTTATTTCAGTCTTGCCACTAAAAGTAGAGCTATAGGGAATATATGCAATTGTTATTTTGTATTTTTGTGTCTGTGTCTTAAGGAAATATAAATCTCCAGAAATGGGATTGCTGTATCAAAGGGTAAATGCCTATATAATCTTACTACATAATGACATTTGCATTGTTGCCAGCAGCACACAGAGCCAACTGACTTCATCTTTGCTTTGTTAGTATGTGTTTTCAAACTTGTCTTTTTGTCAATTTCATAGAAAAAATGTTATTTCATTATAGTTTTAATTATGTTTCTCTTATGAGTGAGGTTGGGCATCTCCATGTATTTACAGGTAATTTACTGTATCCCCTGCCCATTTTCTCTCTCTTTTTTTTTTCTTCTCTGTTTTAAAAATTCTGTATTTTAGGGAAAACCTTTTACTTAAGATATCAAGAACAGGCAATTTTATTTGTCACTTTTCTGTTTTTTTTTCTTAAAACAAAACACTATGTTTTATAACAGTTTTAGGATCACAGCAAAAGTTAATGGCAAATACAGAGATTTCCTGTAACTCTTTCTCCCCCAGCATATGCAGAACTTGCACCACTATCAGTGTCTCACACCAGTGGTGCATTGTTGCGATCAGTGACCTTATGTGGACATATTATTATTACTCATAGTCCATAGTGTAAAGTGTGGCTATTCTGTTTATTTGTCCATTGACCTACCAAAGGACATATTGGTTGTTTCCAAGTTTTGGCAATTTTGAATACAGCTGCTATAAATATCTGTGTGTACATTTTTGTGTGGACATATGTTTTCAACTTCTTTGGGTAAATAGGAGTGTAATTAATGGATTATATGATAAGAATATGTTTAGTTTTGTAAAAAACTGCCAACTATCTTCTAAAGTGGCTGTATCATTTTGTATTTCCACCAGCAATGAATGAGAGTTTCTGTTGCTCCATGTCCTGCCAGCATTTATTGTTGTCAGTGAATTGAATTTTGACTATTCAGATAGGTGTGTAGTGGTATCTCTTTGTGGTTTTACTTTGTATTTCCCTGTTAGATAAGCTGTTGAGCATCTTTTCATATACTTATTTGCCATCTGTATATCTTCGGTGAGATTGTTCAGGTCTTTTGCCCATTTTTAAAAATCAGGTTGTTTTCTTATTATTCAGTTTTAAGAGTTCTTTGTATGTTTTTGATAACAGTCCTTATTGAATAAGTCTTCTGTGCTGAGACCAGCTCTGTCGGGGAGACCCTAATGCAGCAGCACTAGAGGAATTAAAGACACACACAAAAATATAGAGGTGTGAAGTGGGAAATCAGGGGTCTCACAGCCTTCAGAGCTGAGAGCCCCGAACAGATATTGACCCACATGTTTATTAACAGCAAGCCAGTCATTAGCATTGTTTCTGTACATATTAAATTAAGTAAAAGTATCCCTTATGCGAAATGAAGGGATGGGCTGAATTAAAGGCATAGGTTGGGTAGTTAACTGCAGCAGGAGCATGTCCTTAAGGTACAGATCGCTTATGCTATTGTTTGTGGCTTAAGAATGCCTTTAAGCGGTTTTCTGCCCTGGGCTGACCAGGTGTTCCTTGCCCTCATTCCCCTGAACCCACAACCTTCCAGCGTGGGCATTATGGCCATCATGAACATGTCACAGTGCTGCAGAGATTTTGTTTATGACCAATTTCGGGGCCAGTTGATGGCCAGATTTTGGGGGGCTTGTTCCCAACACTTCTGAGCTTATTTTTGCCAGTCTATGGTTTGTCTTATTCTTTTGATGGTGTTTTTTTTTTATAGAGTAGAAGCTTTTAATTTTAATGAAGTCCAGTTATCAGTTATTTCTTTCATGGATTATAGTTTGATGATGTGTCTAAGATGTCATTGCCATACCCAAGGTCATCTAGATATTCTCTTATGTCACTTTCTAGGAGCTTTATTGTTTTTTGTCTTACGTTAAGATCTAGGATCCATTTTAAGTTAATTTTTGTGAAGACTGTAAGGTCTATGTCTAGATTCTTTTTACATTTGGTTGTCCAATTGTTTCAGCACTGTTTGTTGAAAAGACTATCCTTTTTTCATTGACTTGGTTTGTCTTCTTTGTTAAGTATCAGTCGATTATATTTGCGGGAGCCTATTTCTGGGCTCTTATTATTTTCCACTGATCTGTTTTGTCAGTTCTTTGCGCATCCCACACTGTCTTGATTGCTATAGCTTTATAGGAAGTCTTGAAGTCAGGTAGTGTCAGTCTCATGACTTTGTTCTTCAGTATTGTGTTGGCTCTTCTGGGTCTCCATATAGAATCAGTATGTCAGTATCTACAAAATAACTTGCTGGGGTTTTTTGGTGAGGATTACATTTAATCTATTAATTTGGGAAGAACTGACATCTTGACAGATATGTAGTCTTCTGTCCAAGAGCATGGAATAACTCTTCATTTATTTAGTTATTTGATTTCTTTAATCAATTTTGTAATTTTCCTCATGTATGTCTTATACATATTTTGCTAGGTTTATCCTTAAGTATTTCGGTTTTTTCCACTTACTGCTGTATATAGGAAAGTAATTGGGTTTAAATCAGAACTTTGGGTTTAAAACAAAACTTTGGGTTTTATGTATATTATTAGCCTTGTATTCTGCAACCTGAACTAATCTATTTGTCAGTTCTTTTGCCTGTCCCACACTGTCTTGATTGCTATTGCTTTATAGGAAGTCTTAAAGTTCTTGAACTTTATAGGAAGATCTTGAAAAAAGAATTAATTCCTGAAGTTCTTTTGTTAGTTCCTTCAGAATTTCAACATAGACAGTCATGTCTTCTGCAGACACTTTTGGTCTTCATTCTTAATAATCTGTATTATTTTTATTTCCTTTTCTTGTCTTACTGCATTAGAATGAAAACAGACGTTGTATGATTTCTTTTAAATTTGTTAAGTGTGTTTTATGGCCCAGAATGTGATCTGTCTTGGGGAATGATCCGTATGAGCTTGAGAAATTTCAGTTTGATGAAAAGGAATAGTGAGAGGGTACATCCTTGCCTTGTTTCTCATGTTAGCAGGAAAACTTCTAATTTTTCACCATTAGGTGTGATGCTAGCCATAGGGTTTTTTGTAGATGATCAAGTTGAGGAAATTTGCCTCTGTTGCTAATTTACCAAGAGTTTTTATTATGTCTGAGTGTTGGACTTTATCAGATGCTTTTCCTCTAGCTGTTGATATAATCATGTGAGTTTTCTTTGTTAGTCTCTTGATGTGATGGGTTACATTAATTGATTTTTGAATGTTGAACCAGCCTTGCATACCAAGGATAAATTCTTCTTGGTTGTGGTACATAAATTGTGGGATTTGATTTGCTAACTTTTTATTAAGTTTGACTTTTAAAATTATATCTAATTTGCATAACATGATACAAATATACATAGTGAAATGATTCCTTCAGTCAAGCAGATTTCCATATCCATCATTTTATATACTTTTTGATTTGCTAATATTTTTGATAAGGATTTTTGCTGTTATTCATGACACATATTGGTCTTTAGTTTTTTTGTAATGTCTTTGTCTGGTTTCAGAATTAGGATAATGCTGACCTCATAGAATGAGTTAAGAAGTAGTCCATCTCTTCTATCTCTGAAGAGATTATAGAGGATTGGTATAATTTCTTCTAGAAATATTTGGTAGACTTTACCTGTAAACTATCTGGTGCTTTCTGTTTTGAAAGGTTATTAATTATTGATTCAATTTTTAAAATAGATATATACCTACTTAAATTGCTTGCTTCTGCTTGTGTGAGTTTTGGCACCTTGTATTTTTCAAGAATTGGCACATTTCATCTAGGTTGTCAAGTTTGTAGTTATGCGTTATTCATAGTATTCTTTTATCATGTTTTTCATGTTCATGGGATTTGTAGTGAGAGCCCTTCGTTTGTTTCTCTTATTGTTAATTTATGTCTTCTTTCTTTTTTTCTTAGTTAACCTGGTTAGAAGCTGATTAATTTTATTGATCTTTTCAAAGAAAACAGCATTTGGTTTTGCTAATTTTTCTCTATTGAATTTCTGTTTTTGATTTCATTGACTTTTTTCATTATAATTTTTAAGTTTATTTTCTTCTGCTTACTTTGGGTTTAATTTGTTCTTTTTCTTGTTTTCTAAAGTGGAAGCTTAAAGTTATGATTTTTGGTTGTCTTTTCTAATATATGCATTCAATGCTATAAACATCTATCTCTTTGGGTACAGTGTTCGCTGCATCCAATAAATTGTCATAAGTTATATTTTTATTTTCATTTAGCTTAAAATACTTTAAAAATTTTTTGCAATTTCTTCTTTGACCAATGTGTTTATTAAAATTGTGTTGTTTAATTTCTAAGCATTTGGGGATTTTCCTAATCTTTCTATTATGGATTTCTAGTTTAATTTCATTGTGGCTGAAAGCAGACGTTGTATGATTTCTTTTAAATTTGTTAAGTGTGTTTTATGGCCCAGAATGTGATCTGTCTTGGTGAATGATCTGTATGAGCTTGAGAAGAATGTATATTTTGCTGTTGTTAGATAAAGCCACCTATAATCAATTATATCAAGTTTGTTGATGGTGGTGTTGAGTTCAACTATGTTTTTACTGACTTCCTGTTGAATCTTTCCATTTATGATGGAAGGGTGTTAAATCCTCAGCCATAATAGTGAATTTCTCTTTGCAGTTTTATCAGTTTTTGCCTAAGGTATTTTGATGCTTTGATGGTAGGGTCATACACATAAGAATTGTTATGTGTTTTTAGAGAATGGACCTCTGTATCATTATGCAGTGCTCCTCTTTGTCTCTGATAACTTACCTTGCTCTAGAGTCTACACTGTCTGAAATTAATATACCTACTCCTACTCTTTTTTGATTAGTGTTAACATAGTATACCTTTCTTCATTCCTTTACTTTTAATCTATTAATATATGTGTTTATATGTGGGTTTCTTATAGACAGCATACCATTGGGTCTTGTTTTTTCATCCACTCTGAGAATATCTGTGTTTTAATTGGTATATTTAGACCATTGATGTTTAAAGTGATTGTTGATGTAGTTGAAGTAATATCTACAAGATTTGTTACTGTTTTCTCTTCATTGCCATTGTTCTTTGTTCCTGTTTCTCTTCTCACTCGTTTTGTGCCTTTTTTGGTTAAAAGTTTGTGATTTTAATTGAGCATTTATGTGATTCTTCCTTCATTCTTTTTTAGCATATCAATTATACTTATTTTTTTTCTACTTTTTTTGGTGGTTACCCTAGAGTTTACAATGGACTTTTACAGCTAATTCAGGTCTGCTTTGAAACAGCATTATACTATTTCATCTATAGTACAGGTAATAACAAAATATTCCCAATTCTTTACTCTGGGATAGTCTAAGTGCATTTAGATTTTCTGCTCTTTAAAGGATTGGTAAAATTCTCCTGCGAAACCCACTGGATGTGGTACTGTTTTGTGAAGGAGTTCTTTAACTGGCTTTATTTTTTCTTTGAAAAATGATGTAGACTTTTGATTCTGTTAAAGTCAGTTTTGGCAAATAGTATTTTTCTAGAAATTTTATCCGTTTTTCTTCTAAGTTTTTAAACTTGTTTGCATAGAGTTATGTAAAGAAATCTAATCAGACACAGTATCTCACTGGGCACAGTGGCTCATGCCTGTAATCTCAGTACTTTGGGGAGGCCAAGGCAGGCAGATTGCTTGAGCTCAGGAGTTCAAGATCAGCCTGGGCAACATGGCAAAACCCCATCTCTACAAAACATGTAGAAATTTGCCAGGTGTAATGGTGTGTGCCTGTAGTCCCAGCTACCCGGGAGGCTGAGGTGAGAGGATGACTTGAGCCCAGGAAGCAGAGGTTGCAGTGAGCCAAGATTGCGCCACTGTACTGCAGCCTGGGTAACAGAGGGAGACCCTGTCTCAAAAAAAAAAAAAAAAATTAAAAAACACCTCATAGTTTTATTTTTTCATTTTGCTTTGTTCTTAGTCATGACTAATTGAGCATTTATGTGATTCTTTTACTTCGTCATTTAGGATTTTGAATTTGTATTTTCTCCCTTTTTTCTTGTTTAGGTTAGCCAGTGGTTTATTTTCAGAGAATCAGCTTTTACATTTGTATATTAGTTCCTTCTTTGTGCTTTCTAACATTTATTTCTGGGTTTTTAAATTCCTTCTATGGTTGCTTATTTTTTTGTTGTTGTTGAATTTATTGAACATTTGTTTTCATTTTTATTTATGTTCTTTAATACTGTAAGTTCTCATCAGATAACTGCTTTAGCTGAATCTTATGGATCTCATATGTCAAACTTTAACAGTTATTTTCAGGAAATTCTCCTCTCTAGATTTGGATTTCAGCCATTATCTAAGAATTGTTTAATGGAATGTTTTAAAATTTTCAGGTTGAGGCATCTTTTGTTTTTTATGTGTTTATGTGTGTTTTCTTTTGATTTTTAAAAAGTAACTTTCATGTTATTTTTCATACTTTTGAATTTGATGAGATTTTCGTTGTCGCCTAAAACAGTCACTTTTTCTCAGTTTTCCACCCATGCTTTAAAAAAAAGGTATATTTTCTAGTTCTTGGTTTTTAGGTTCTATAAATATATATAAAACATCTATTCTTTGGGCATCCTATATTTTTAAGATCCTTCTCTGTTTGATCTATTTTGGTTTGAGAACATTATGTTCAAGTATCTTATTAGTAGGTTTCTGTCTCTTTTACTCCATCTCCTATAGTTTCTGCTCTTCACTACTGTATTATTAGGTACATAGATACAGAAGTATTAATAACTATTTCTTTTTCATTTTAATTCTTTTCATACTTTTTAGACGTGATGTTATTTTGGTTATCTGTGTATTTCTTGGTTTTTCTGAGATGAGCTAATTTAATTTATATGAGCACTTCATAAAAAGAAGCTCTGATAATGCTATTTGGGTATTTTTCTTTAGTATAAACAAATAAACTACAGCTTCATTAAGTATAGGACTAAAATACTGTCTTTGTTTCTACAATATTGAAAGGAACTGGAACTGCAGATCTGTGAATAATTTCAAAATTTCGAAATATTAGGTGTATATATTCTAAAACTACGTATAGACTGAGCAGGCTGTTGGGCTAACGTTCAGGCCAAAGCACAACAATAGACCATTTTACTAGATTAATAAAGTGTTTTTTTTTTTTTTAGCTTTAATCAGATATGTCCAATTATAAAGGTTTGAAAACATTAAGGTGGAAACCCTAATCTTTTTTAATTTAATAATTGCTTCACTTGTTAATAATTTTGAGATACCACATGGCACTAAATGACAGAGAAGAAAAATTGATATTAACATTAATTCTAGAGCTGCTCAAAGAGAATCCAGAAATTCATTGATAATGTTAGTGTTCTATGAAACTAAGTTTATTTTTAGAGCAATAGGATTTGGAATAACATTATTCTTTTAAAATAAAAGGAGAGGTTAGACCTAGTATCGTGGATCACACCTGTAATCCCAGTACTTTGGGAGACTGAGGTAGGAGGATTGGTTGAGCCCAGGAGTTCAAGACCAGCTTGGGCAACATAGAGAGACCCTGTCTCTACAAATAAAAAAAATTTTTAGTTAGCTGGGCATAATGGTATGTACCAGTAGTTCCAGCTACGGGAGGCTGAGGCGGGAGGATTGCTTGAGCCCAAGAGGTCAAGACTACAGTGAGCTATGATTGCGCCACTGCTCTTCAGCCTGGGTCATAGAACAAGACCCTGTCTCAAGTAGATAGATGGATAGATAGGATAGATAGATAAGATCAATAAGATAGGTAGATAGATGGATGATAGGAGAAGAAAACAAAGTTTTGTGTAAAACATTGAATGTTTAAAATCCTCTGATGTCAATATAATAAATATGGAATTATTACTTGAATGATAACTTTAGTAATGGATAGATTTGTATAGATGTTTATAAGTGAATATTAGTGGCAGGTGAGAATGTTATTGACATACAAATAATTGAGTCATTCTTTAACTAAATGTTCTGAGATAATTTTTATATATTAACTTCAAAGGAAATTTCTCCAAGTAATTGTGGAAAGACGTAAGTAAATCCAATATAGAAGGTGTAGTTATATAGGAAGCTCAGAAACTGTTAGGGATAAACGTAGAGTTGATTTTAGGCATAGAAAGTTAATTGCACTGGTATGGAATAGAGTGACTTGACCTGACAATAGTTGCCAGCTGAAGAATTTCTCCAGAATTCATCACATAAAGAGAAGTTATGGAAAGTATTGACAAGGTTTAAAAACATGGGGGAAATACTTAGAAAATTCAATATGCATCTAATTGGAAACCCAGAAGGAAAAAAAAAAAGAATGTTGGAGAAGCAACGTTTTAAGAAATAGTAGCTGAGAATTTTCCATAATTGATGAACCACAAATCTACAAATACAAGATGTGCAGTACATCACAGATAGAATATTATAATGAAACTGCAAAACATCAGAGATATAGAGAAAATACTAGAAACCTCTAGATATAGAAAGACAAATCCCTATGCAAAAAAGCAACAGGATGGCATCAGTAACAAATAATGGAAGCTAAAAGGCAGTGAAATAATATTTTCAAAGTACTGAGATAAACCTGTGAACCGAAAGTATGTACCAGAGTCTGGCTTTCAAGAATGAGAATAAAATAAATACCTTTTTCAAATAAAATTGAGAGTGTTTACTACCAACAGATCTTCACAAAATAGAGAATGTTTAAAAGTATATACATCAGGAAGATGGAAAAAGACCCTAGAAGAAGGGTCGGAAATGTGAATAGTAAAGGAGAAATTTTTATTAAGTTGGAAATTCTGTCTTGTTATAGCCGTTGAAGTTATCAAAAGTGTGGCATTGTACCATGAGGAAGTGAAGTGCAGTATGAAGTGTCATGCATATTGCTTTGGATTCCCCGGAACCCGTTCCACCATTTTTTGATTTTGTATCAGCATTGTGATTTGGGGAATTGATCCCACTTTCATGGCTGGGCCTTGATTAGTAGAATCCAGTTATAATAATCCCATTCCCCTTGCTAGTTCAGTTGATTCAGGAAGCAGGCCTAAGTCGTTTATCCCATGGCTATTACCTTGATAGCAGTTATTCATACAGAGGTGGCCATGTGACTAAAGTTGGCCTGGTTGCTCTGAAGGAAATAATTCTTCTTTGTGCTTGTGGGAGAGATACATTGAGGAGACCCAGATTGCTGCTGCTTACGGTAAGAAATAAGCCTTAATGTGAAGTCAACATTAGGAATAGCGGAGCTGTGAGAAATGAAAACAAGAGTGAATATTTGGTCTTTGATGATTTCACTATTACTAAGTCACTTAGACCTGAAGTTTGCCCTATTTATAGGCTTCATTTTATGTGAAATAATAGTTCAAATTTGTATAGTTTAGGAGATTATAGTTTCTTAGTTGAAGCTCCATTCTTCTCTGCAAAAACAAGTTAGACTTCATTAATACAAGTATAATTTCAATTCTAAGGGGAGTTGGAAGATGTATGCTTTATGCTGTTCTGACAAGACTAGATTAATTTGGGGTATCATATTTCATTGAAGCACACTGGCAGATTAGTATGCCCAGAGAAGATGAAAGAGTGATGAGGAAAGGTCTAGCACATGAAAGAAGCATTAGATTTGTTTTGCATGATTCCAGAGGTTAGAACTAGTCCCAATCAGTAGAAATTCTAGAGAGGTATAACCTCTAGAGAGGTTAAGAAAGATGCGATGGGCATAAGAAATAATTTTCTAATAATTAGAACGGTCTGGAAATGGGACAAAAGGGCGCAAGAGTAGAGAGCCAAGATTTTTGCGCCCAAGAGTCTTCTAATAGAGGGCTTCTATAGCTATACAAATATTATGGAAAATTGTTCTGTGTAGAGTAGGAAGTTGGATTATTACTTACACAGGCTCCTAACCATTTTTAAACTTAGTTACTAATAATGGTTCTGAACTCTCTTCCTTTTTATTTCATATTCTTTGTAATGCCTGCTTTTTGTCTAAAATTGATGATGAACATAATTTGCCCACACATATAATGTTCAAGAAATAAACGTGCATATAAGAGTGGAAATGAAAGTAATATAAACATCTAAAATCATGTGTTACATTTCTGAAATTCAAGAAACTTAAAACCAAACATTTTTCCTAAGGCACAGACATTTGGGAGCAAGACCTGGTCTTAATTGAAATAAATTTAATTACAGTTTTTATAAAAGTGGTGAATTTCTGTGTTTTGCTGCAAAAATGTTAGTATGTTTGGTCACAGGCTACTGTTCCAGACTCCACTGGAACAGTAGTACTACTTAATATGCTTTGAAATGCAAAAAAAAAAAAAAAAAAGATCTAAACTCTAGAATATCTGGTCCCAAGGGTTTTGGCTGAAATACTGTCATTCTTCAAGTATTTCAACACTTCGATGTTCCAGGATGACTAATTTAGAACACATAGTAATCAATAGGTTATACTTTTAATTAATATGTTTGGATTTAAGAGAAGATGAGAAGCCATTCTGTTCAAGAAATACAGCAAGGTGGAATAGTAGACCGTGCTATACTACGTTGGACAAGTAATACCATACCCTATTTATTTGAATATAAGAGAAAAGGGGAAATAACTTTATTTGATAAAAGGAATAACATACCTAAACAAGTATACACATTGTTGAAGTGGAGAAAGTTAGGAAATAAGATGTTTTTTAAATGAGCTAGACCTTCTTAATAGATGTTACCAAAGTAATTTCCTGTATTATGATTTGAAGTAAGAACTTGAAATTCCATCACCTGTTTAAGCATGCATTCAGTCTCTGGTACCTAATAATAGAAGTTATATGTGATCTCTTGGAGTAGCATCAGAAAATATGATGCTAGTCCATATTGAAAACCATGGACAATTCAAAAATTTTAATTTTAATATTTAGAGTAAATACGAAATATTTACATACATCATCATTAATGACATTTATTGATACAACATTTCTGGCTCTAAATCTGATAAAAAATAATGTTACAAATTTGTAGATTTATTTTGCAGCACTAGCACTACTGCTGTGACACCCTTTTTAGCTAGACTTGCAGTTGGATTTCACATACTTTTAAGTGGACAGAAAGCACAGAATATGTTATTTAATAATTTGGAGATAACCTCCTATTAAATATTTTTGGCATAGTTATTCAGTAATGTCTATTTATAGTGGGTTTAATCCATAGAACATTCAGAAATTGGGATGTAGGATAGTTCTTCATTGATGTTCCACAGAATATGTTTTAAGAGTAAAAATAAATTATATTTCTTCCTTTTGTTTTCTGTGCAAGTAGAGGCCCATTTCTATTTTCTTGACTCTTTACCATTTTTTTCATGGCAGGCTTTACTCTCATATAACTTACAAATTATTTTCGTCAACCTCTGTTGTCTTACCAGCAATCAAATACAAATTTTGTCAGTAATATTTACAATATGACTTCATGCCTAAATATGTAGAATTTGGAGGCAGTTATTTATACTAGAGTTCTTTAAAAAGAAAACTACAAAGAGAAATTAATTTGTGTTTTAAGCAGCCAAATTTTATGATTAGTAATGCTCAGAAAGAAATTTGAGCACTTAATATCCTTGTGCATATGTGTCTTTCGTAGTGTTTACAATGTTAGTGAAAGTGAGACTTTTACTGTGTTGGAAGGTAACAGTTGCATAACACTGGTTACTTTTATTTTCTCACCACCTAGTAAAATATGATTTGGAGTTCTTATGTAATAGGACGTTTAATTGACTTTTATAATCTGAATTAATTTTGTCCTTTTTTGTGAGCTGCTTTTATACCTGGAATAAAATGTAAAACCTGTTTTTTAGCAGCAATAGGACTAATTTACTGACTATTTTAGGTACCATTTGGTTTCATCAAAATGGGTAAAATATCTTTTTGTAAACCTTTGTAATACTATTAAATGAGTTTGGATTTATCCCTAGGTGTCTAGGAAAATGGCAATTACTTGAATATATGACAAGTCCTAGATCAGTTATTTTTAGAAGTCTGTGGTGAATGGTTTATCCCTTTTTTGTCATTTTAAAATATAATCACTTACAAATCCTTCCATTGTATTTTATTCGTTTTAAACTGTCTTCTCCCTAGTGATTTTCACATGGAAACTTAGTATGTAGCTGAATGTCACAAGCTTGTTAAAGTATTAGATTTGCATTGCATATTTTCACATCTTAACTACTCTTTAATGTTTAAAGTTTTTGTTCTTTAGTAAAATAGATATAGTGTAGTCTATATCTCTTTTAGTTTTTGTTCTTTAGCAAAGTTTTTGTTCTTTAGTAAAATAGATGGAGTATAGTCTTTTCATTGTGGTACTCAACTAGAACTTGTCACTTTCTCTACTTAGTGGATAAGTGACTATTTACAAAACTGATTCTTTGATGTAACAGAGATAAATGAAATTAAACTGTTCTCTATTACAATAAACTACCTCATATAATTTTTAAAAATATAGTAATCTGAATGTATGTATGTACTTTTTTAGAAAGAATCTTCAAGAGGGAGACATAGGGAAAAGGAAGACATAAAAATCACTAAGGAGAGAACTCCGGAAAGTGAAGAAGAAAATGTAGAATGGGAAACTAATAGAGATGGTGAGTTTCAGAATCTTGGTTTAAATGACGAATTCTTGATTATTTACTCTGTAGAGTTTTTGTGGGCTTCAGAACAGCTTTCAACTATGATTTCCCTCTTGTTTCAGAATCATCTTATTGACATGTTTTTATCTTACTGAATTATATGGCAAAAACTGGCATATAGTAGCTGTACAAAGGCAGGGAAAGTGGTTTGCATTGCATATTTTAATTTTCCCTTCCTAGTTTTTCCTCTAGAACTTTATTGTACAGCATTACAGCCCTTCAGGATTGTATTGCATATGTAAATTAAAAAATTCCTAACACTAAGCTTAAAAGGAAATCTAAATTTGTTTTACATAAAATATTATAAATGAGATTTTTAAATCTTAAGGACTTAGGAAAGTTATTTCCAAGAAATGTTTGATTTGTATCTTTCAGAAGAAATCAAAATCAGATGAAGATAGAGACCTGATTTATTAATAAAAAATTACCAAAAATTTTTTTTTCTTGAGGCATGGTCTCACTCTGTCACCCAGGCTGGAGAACGGTGGTGTGATCATGGCTCACTGCAGCTTAGCCTCTTGGAGTCAAGCAATCCTCCTGCCTATTATCTCAGCACTTTGGGAGGCTAAGGCTGGAGTACCATTTTAGCCCAGGAGTTTGAGACCAGTGTGGGCAACAAAGACTGCATCTCTACAAAAAAAAAAACAAAAAAATTAGCCTGACACAGTGGTGCATGCCTGTGATCCCAGCTACTTGGGAAGCTGAGGTGGGAGCAAAGTCATTTTTGAGTCATCATCTTAACAAATAAGCATTTATTTTCCACTCCTTGAATGTTTTCTCCACCTCTTTGATGTTCTGAAAGATGGGCATCGTAACGTCATTGCCAAACGCAGAGAAAGAAAACCTGTATTTATTAAATGCATTGAATGGGGGTGGACAATTTAATGTAATTTATATAATTGTCTTATTATCTCAATAGCTTTGTTACTCTACTTACAGATGACAAAACTAAAGATCTTAAGAATTTAGCGACTTTTTCAGTGAGAAGCTGAAAACTTAGACCAGGTATTAGAAAACTAGAGTGTGTGGGCCAGTCACTGGTTTTTGCAAATAAAGTTTTATTGGAACACAGCCATGTCCCTCCGTTTGGTTACATACTGTCTGTGGCTGCTTTTGAGTTACTGGGGCCAAGTTGAGTCTTTATGACAGAGAACTGAGAAGCTACAAGACTAAAATATTAGCTACTATATTTCAGAATTAGCTCTAAAGACTTAGTAGACTAACACTTGTAAAGTATTATAAATACATTTTTCTGGTAATTGTTACATCAGTACTTAAAGGAAACCTGTCCCATCTTTGGACAGTGCTGTTAAAAAGTTGCTTCTAAGAACAAATAGGAAACTTGTTTATGGTTACTCAGGATGTCATAATCCAACCTAATACCACTTCTACAAAGTAGCAATAAAGGCAGCTATACTCTCCCATTTTTGTTGACTAATTAGTATATTTAAATAAAATATTATAAACTAACTGTTCAAGTTTGGAGAGCTAACTTTTCCTAAATACTAAGGGATTACCTCTTAACACAGCTGAGCATCCTTTCTTTTCATTTTACTTTTTTTTGCATAAAAAACATTTTAAAATGTATTTGATACTTTAAATTTTTTTCTGTTGTTACAATAATTAATAATTGTTGAAAATATAAAAGGTTCAGAAAAGCCCAAGTCTGTTATTTTTCTTCATAGTAGGTATGTCAAACCTTCTCCATAAATCTATGCTTTCATTTCTCTTTTTTGCTATCTACTAAGCAGAAATGATGGAAATCTTTAGGAATTCCCTCAACTTCCTCCTACCACACCTTCAAATTAATTTTTTATTCTTGCCTAAACTTTTTTACTTCCCTCTTATGCTGTGTAAACGGCCTCCTTCCTGCTGTATAAGGTTGATGAATAATTCCTTTGTATTGTAGATCTAATTTCCTCCCACCTCAGCAATCTTGTTCATTTATGATACACTCCTCCCTATATTACTGTTAGTTGCTATCCTGCTTATCCCCACTTAACAACTAAATTCTTAAAACAATTCTGTACCTTGCTGTTTCTACTTGATACTGTTTCACCTGATACTTATTATTCAGTTTTCTGACCCAACTCTCCACTAAAACTGCTTTTGAAAGTCACTAATGACCTCGTCTTTGCTGAATAAATGAAGATGTACTTGTTTCTATCTTAAACAACCATTCTACAGCATTTGACACATCAAGAGCTCCTGTTTTCTTAAAAAAGACTCTTTTGGCTTCTATTTATCACTCTTCAGTTTTATATCTTCCTGTTCAAGCCCTTCAGTCTTACATAGAGGCTCCTTGTATTCTGTCTGCCCCTTAAATGTCGATTCCCAAGGATTTGCACTTAACAGTGATTTTACTTCAAGAGCCTTTTATGTAGGAAATTCTTTTAAAAGGTGAGTGTAAATGTCTTTAATAGGAATTTCTTGTGCTTTCCCTTGATTGAAACGCACAGGTTTTGACCACTGTGTATCTCTGTGATTTGAAAGTATCTGTTGAGGGAATCTTGGAAAACATTGAGTTAGGTGCCCCAGTCCCTGGATAGTGAGACTAAACTGATTTCATAGACTTACCTTCTGCCTTGTCATTCTAACTGGAGTAACAGTTTTAGCTGGGTTCAGAAGAAATTGGTATATTTATAAACTTTCTGGTTTTTAGGCCACTTTTATATGCTTTTTCAGAACCCCCAAATAACTTTTGTCTTTGTGTATTTTATGTTTCCATAACTGTCATATTATGAACCTGAGAAAATTTTTAAATATTTATTTATTCATTAATTTAACAATGACATATAAAAATCCAGTATACGCTATTATGAAAAATAACTATTTTGCAAAGTAAAAAATAATAATTGTGAGGAGATGGCAGTGTTTTGCATCATTTTGCAAATTGTTTTAATATCTGGCTTTATAGTTGATAGGTAGATTTTCTTACCTGCTTCTACCTTCCACCTGTTAACCACATCACATATTCTGGAAAACTCCACTATCTACTCATGGGAGAATGAGTACAACAGGCAAACAATATAGTGTTATAGAAATAGCTTGATTCTGTAGAACTCCTGAAATTGTCTCAGGGACCTCCCCAGTATCCTCAGACCACTCTCTGAGAATCACTTGTCTATAAGAACAGCTTTTCAAACTTGGTTGTTTTCCTATTGCCTACCCATCTTCTTTTCTCAGTTTTAATTTTTTCTTCTAAATGAAATCATGCTCCCAGTGCTTCATTAACATTGTATGTGTAGTGACTCCAAAATCTGGAGCTCTCAATTTAACATTGACCAACTGGGCATCTCCATCTGAGTTATGTATCTTAAGGGCATCACTTTTCCTACCAGATACCAACAGTCCTCAGAGTCATCACTGACACTCCTTCTTTGCCTCCACGCATGCATTTACCAGATATTTTTATGTACCAAATACCATTGAAAACCATCTGTTTCTCTTGATTTACTACTAACATTCTAGTTCTTAAGGTATTTGTTTATTGCCTATAAATATATTTTACCAAAATAACCTCCTAATCCCATCCGTTGTTTATAGTCTTGTCTCCTAATTTATTCTCTACTTTAAAGCAAGAATAATCTTTCTTAAAAAGTTTTTTTACTGAAGTATACTGTACGTTCAGAGGAATGCACAATACATGTGTCCAACCCATTGGATTTTTGCAAACTGAACACGTTTGTAAAACCATCACTCAGATCAGTAAGTAGTAAATTACTATTTTCCCATAGTCCCCTTGTGTTTTCTTCTAGTCACTGCTCCTTACCCTCACCTCCCAAAGGTAACTACTGTCCTGATTTCTAGCACCATTGACTAGTTTTGTCTGTTTGAGCTCCATATAAATGGAATTGACAGCATGTACTCTTTTTGTGCCTTGCTTCTTTTGTTAACAGTATTATCTGAGATTGTACTTTATTTCACAAATCATTGGTTCTTATTGCTATATAGTGTTATGTATATGAACATGCCATAATTTAGTCTACTGTTGATGAACATTTAAGGAATTCCCAGTTTGGTGCTATTATGCATAACAAGGTGCTGTTACTATTCTTAAACATGTTTTTTGGTAAACATGTACAGACGCATACCCATTCCTCTTGAGTTTATGGTTCGAAGTGGAATTTCTGGGCCACTGAGTTCCTCTTTAGTAGATAGTTTCTAGATAGTTTCAAATCAAAAATGGTTGTACCAGTTACCCATATGGTGTTTTTGCCTTTTTCATCGTAGCTATTCTAAAATTTTGTAGTGATATCTTACTGTGGTTTTAGTTTGCATTTCCCTAATGAAGTTGAAAACTTTTTCACATGTTCACTGACCATCGTGCACGCTATTTTGTGAAGTGTCTATTCCAAATGCTTGCTGTTCTTCTATTGTGTTACCTTTTTTTTTTGTTGTTGTTGTTGTTGTTAGACAAATTAGAGGAATCTTTATGTTTTCTGGATATGAGATTTTTATCAGATATATAAATATATTGTGAGTATTTTCTCCCACTCTATGAATTGCAGAACAGTCTTTTAAAAGAATAAATTGAATGTTCATTTTATTTTCTTGTTTCAAATTCCCTAATTTCCCATTGCCTTAAGGAGCAAGTACAAATTCTAACTGTGCCTATAAAACTTTTGATTATCTGGTTGCTCTCTATATCTCCAGTCCCCACTCCAAAGTCTGTGGTTTTTGTTTGGTTCCTTAAACTTCTTGTATTTGCTCAGCATGTGTTCTTAAGGACCAGTGAAGTAACATAAAAAGCAGAAGTATCATTGCAGTAGAATGTGTGAAAATATTTTGGTAATCTTGGAGGTTAGTACATCCTCCTTAAATAGGGGGGCATAAAACCCAGAAGTCACAAACATTTGATTACATAAAACTGGGAGTTTCTGTGTAACAAAATGCAGAAGTTAAAAACAGATGAAAGGCTAAAATACTTAACACGTGTAACATGTGTAAGCATTAATAAAGACACTATATAGACATAATGAGTTTCTACAAATACATAAGAAAAAGACAGCCTAGTTAAAAAATGAGTAAAAATATATATGTATCGGATAGGTAACTCACAGGAGAAATAGAAATGGCCAATAAATGCTCAATCTTACTGCAGGGAAATATTGATGAAAATAAAGAGATAGGATCATTCACCCATCAGTTTGGCAGAAATGAAGAATATTACTGTTTTCAAGTGGGGGTTTACATTGATAAAGCAGTTTTGGGGTACAGTTTGGTGATACTAGAAATAGAAATTATACTTATTTTCAGTCCAGCAATGTAATCTGAGAAATAACGTCATAGAAAAATACCTGTACTTGAACCAAAGTAGAACCAAAGTATATATCAAAATGTTCATGTAAGTCTTGTTTTTAACATCAAAATATTGAAAACAGTTCATCTATCTTTAAGAAGGAAACCCTTTAAGTAAGCTATGATAATGTATGATCATATGAATGAAATGCTTTGCAGGCGTTAAAATGAAGATAGTTGAACTCTATGACTTGGAAAGATCTTGTTTGTAAGGCAGTGTTGAATGTTAAAGGGAAAAATGTAAAGCGTTATTTTCATGCGTATGACACTAAACTGTTAGTAGTGCTATCACTGGCGTAAGGATGGCCGTAGGAGGAATATAAGGGAAATTTCATATTTTACTCTGTGTATTCAGAATTATTTAAGACTTTAGCAATGAGAATGTATCATAAAGACAAAGTACAAAATATAGAATGGAATTCAAAAACAAGTGTCTGAAATCTGTTAATAAATTTAGAAAACGTCTCAGACAGCTTGAGGTTATTGCTACAATTGCCTTTTAAAAACTGATACACATAAATGATTCTAACTCATTGGAAAAAGGTTAAATGTAATTCGAATGGTATAACAAGGCGATTCACAAATATTTATAGTTTTTAATGCTTATACATAAACCTTTTATATATCTATGATTATTTTTATGCAATAAATTACTAGAAGTTGCTGTATTAAAGGGTATTGATATTCTTAAGGCTTTTACCCATATTGACGAATAATTTTACAAGATAGATGTACTAGTTTACATTACTACCACCAGAGAATGAGTATGTCCTTTATTTGTACCTTTACCAACAATTAGTTTTATAATTAGAAATAATGGCTCCTGACTACATGAAAAAATACGTATATACTTTCTTCATTTCTTTCTCTTTGTGAATTGCCTTGTAATATCCTTTGCCTGTTCTGTTAATTAGTAAGAATTTTTTATATAGAAAAAATCTTAACCTTTTCTTTTGTATTACATATATTTTTCTGTTGTATATTCTTAAAAATATCTACCTTGTTAAATATACCATTCTAATTATACTTAATATTTTTCTGATGACTTAGAATCATTTATGTGAATCCGTTTTTATAAGGCAAAATTGTAATGATAACCTGAAGCTACATGAGAGACATTTTCCAAATTTATTAACTTGTTCCAGACTCTTGTTTTTGAATTCCATCCTGGATTTTGTATTTCCTGTTTTTTCTTTTGTTGTCAAAATACTGTCAGTTGCAATGTGCCTGTCTTGTAGTCCATCTCTTAACAGGTTAGGAAAACATCTGAGTTTTTATTATATGCATAAAATAAGCACCTTCAGAATAAAGACCTGAGAGCTTTTCTTTTGAGCAAACTATATTAGTTATGTTTACTACATTTACTAGACTTTTTTTTTTTTTTTGAGATGGAGTCTTGCTGTGTTGCCAGGCTGGAGTGCAGTGGCGCGATGTCAGCTCACTGCAACCTCCACCTCCTGGGTTCAAGCGATTCTCCTGCCTCTGACTCCTGAGAAGCTGGGACTACAGGCGCATGCCACCACGCCCAGCTAATTTTTGTATTTATAGTAGAGACAGGGTTTCACTGTGTTGGCCAGGATGGTCTTGATCTCTTAACCTGATGATCCATCCTCCTCAGCCTCCCAAAGTGCTGAGATCACAGGCATGAGCCACTGCACCCGACTGACTTAGAAATATATTTTAACTGCTCAGGCCTCTCCCCCTTGGTTGGATAGTTGAAGATTGAGAACTGAAAGCTGGTTTTTATGTGTTCTGTATTGGTGATATTTCCAGTTGCGAATTTTTAGATTGGCAGTGCGTTATTGATAACACAGTGCCTTCAGAAACACTGTTAATCATTCTCAATTAACTACTCTTTCCTTTGTTTTACCTGGGCCTTTGGTTATGGAATTTTATTGAATTTAAGAACATAATAAAACTAGATCATTGACTCCTATTATTCACCGATGTAAAGTATCTCAATAGAGTACAAAATAATAACTGGAGATAGCTAGTATTCACTTAATTAAATTCAGTATCTTCATTTTATGTAGTGAAAACTACTTGCCCTTAATTATTTAGTAATTGCTTTCTGACTGAAAAACATGATTTAGCCTATTTCATATATTTACTGAGAAATTGTCATCATACTCCAACGTAAGATGAGTATATCAAGCTTAATCACACAGGTAGTGAATATATATGGTTACCCTCTCAGTCCCCAAGCATCAATGAATAGTTGTCATTCTAATGTATTTGAGCAATATATAACAGCGATGTTCATTTTCATGGGTTTTAAGCAGTCAAGTAGGACTTCTTATGTTTGTTGCTTTTTAGTTCTTCATTTTATTTCTTTACCCAAGGTTAAGACATGATCTAAAGTGCTAGAAGTATAGCTTGAGAAGGCACCTCAGTTTGTGATCAGTCAAGTCCATCGTGGTCAATGAAATTCCCACCTCTAGGCTCCTGGGCATTTCTGGCAGATGAGGGTGATGGAGTTGGGTGCTAGTGCCAGTAACTTCTACATATTTTAATGAAATAGATCTGCACACCACTCTTCCTTTTTGATTTTTTAACCAATCTTCATAGCTTTTTATCAGAAAATATTAAATGGAAATAGAAATATGGCATCAGATCCATTGAGATGGACGTTTATGATCTAAGGAAATAGTACAAATCACTTGTGAAGAAAATGTTATAAATCCTTTAAAAATTATTTTATGTACACATGAGTACTAATATTACTTTAGTTTTTGATGTTATTCAGTTGTCTCACAAATTTTAAAACTGACAAACCTATAGAAGCAATGTTGCACATGTAATATAACCTCACGTTGTATGATGTATTTTAGTAGTGTGTCTTTAGGAAAATCAAGGAGATAATGAGTCACATCATATACAGCATGAAATATTGAAGGCTTTGGTATCTTTAAGGCTTAGAAATGCAGCTGAGCGCCTTTTGTCTTTTAATATTCCATCTCCTAACAAAAAACCCAACTTCCAACAACCCAAAATTATTTCCAGAAAATCCAGAAACTTTAAAAGTATTTGGCTTTTCTTGAAGAAATCAACCATGGTGATTTTAATCCTTTATAGAAATGATATCTATTTCTTTTATCTTTTAGAAGTATGTCATTCTGATGAACGACTCTGCTGTTTAGATTTGCGTAAGAAATTAGTTGAAAAAAGTCTGTATGATTTTTGGCATAGATAATTATTGCTAGTTTATAACAATAATGCAATTTTATTTTAAAGATTCTGACAATGGAGATATTAATTATGATTATGTTCATGAATTGTCATTGGAAATGAAGCGTCAGAAGATACAGAGGGAATTAATGAAGCTGGAGCAAGAAAACATGGAGAAGAGAGAAGAAATTATCATTAAAAAGGAGGTATGCTATTTATTGCAATAAATATGTTAGTACTTAATAGCAGCATTTGTATAGATCAGATAATGCAACTTCTTGCTACATTTTAAATTATACTAGCATACTGATATATTGATCAACCCACTGTATATGTACTGCTCCATATATATTCATTTAATCTTCACATTATTCTATTAGATAAGTATCAAATATTTATGTTATTGAATAGGTGAGCAAAGCTGAGAGTTTGTTGCCTAGAGTCACCAGCTAATGTAACATGGGGTTTGAATCTACATATGTCTGTTTCAGGCCCATGCTATTTCTAGAATACCTTGTTTCTTTTCTAAAAAGTGAAGATACAGTTATTTTAAATATAATTTATGATTTTTCGGAGGAGATTTTGAAATTTTATGATTTTAATTTACTTAATTGAAACTGGTATATGTTAGAACAGTTATATTGCTTAAAATCATGGATTCAGGAGTCAGACTAATATCAACAGATAGTGGCTATTATAATTTATTTTTATTTCAAACTTTTTTTGTAGGGATGAGATCTTTCTCTTTACCCAGGCTGGAGTGCAGTGGCGCTTACTGCAGCCTTGAACTCCTGGGCTCAAGGGATCCTCCCATCTCAGCCTCCCTAATAGCTGTGTCCACAGGCACGTTCCATGTCTTTTTTTTTTTTTTTTTTGTAGAAGAGATAGGGTTTTTTTTATGTTACCCAGGCTGATCTCGACTCCTCACCTCAAGCAATCCTTTCACCTCAGCCTCCCAAAAAACTGGGATTATAGGTATGAACCACTGTACCCAACAATAATATTTAATTTTAATCTGAAGTTTGGTGTGATTCTAAAATACTGTAAGCTTTGTTGTACCATTAGTGGAGGAATTTCTGAATTAACTTACTGAATTTTTTTTAAAGGTTTCTCCAGAAGTGGTTAGATCAAAATTGTCCCCATCACCTTCTCTAAGAAAGTCTAGCAAATCTCCGAAGCGAAAATCAAGCCCGAAATCGTCTTCAGCTAGCAAGAAAGATAGGAAGACATCTGCAGTATCTTCTCCCCTGTTGGACCAGCAGAGGTCAGTAGGGTGATAAACAGTGTCAGAGGAAAATAGCTTTTTCTGAAGTGATACTAAAAAGAATTAGTAGGTTATAGAAGGATAGTTTTAATACATTTTACATTTAATGTAAGCTTTTTTGTTCTAAAAAGAAGTTTGAAATGTTTCAATTAAAAAGACAGTTATAGAGAACAATAAAACAAGTATCTGTGTAACATCCTCATATGTTTCAGAGCTTTTTATTTTTTAAGAAATAAAAATAAAAGATACATTTCCTGTTCCTCTCTTAAATCTGGTGTTTATGATACTTGTGCATGTGTTTATACTTTAATATGTGTTTTGCAATGTATAGTATTGCTTTCATATATTTAATTATAATACGGATATATCATAACCTTCTAGCACATTGCTTTTTCACTTAACATTTTTTATATTTATCTATATTGATACATGTAACCTTAGTTCATTCATCTGAGTATTTATATTATAAATTTGTCTACTTTTCTGTTGAACATTTATGTTGTTTCCGATTTTTAAACTATCAATTATACACAAAAAATTTTTGTCTTTATGTTATCAAGAGATTGAATTCTTTATAAATTAGAATTACTGTAGAAGCCAGTTGAAGAAGTAAAAATAGAAACGATTATATTCAGGGACTAAGAATAAGGAGAAGATACATTTTCATTTAATGTCACTCTGAACTATTTGTATTTTATCTTAATCAAAGTCCATACCCTGGTTTTATCTTATAAAAAACTGAACTAAAAATATCTTCTACCTAATATTTAATCAGTTAACAAGCCCTATTTGAACCTGTAATGAAACTCGTATTTATCTCCCTCCTTGTAGTTTCTAGAGACTAACCCTATTTCAGACTCTACTTAACTTCTTGCCTAGATTATTATATCATCCTATTAACTATATTGACTTTATTTAGTTTCAACCCCCCCCCCCACACACACATAAACATTTTCATTCAGCTGCCTCAACCCATTTATTTTATAGATGCTGTCAGAGAAATCTTAAAAGGACAATTCCAGTTAATTTATTATACCATTGAAAAACTCAATGGTTTTTCATTCTATACAGTGAAATTCAGATTCCATAGAATGACATTTACACTTTGGTCTTCTCTTTCTTGTCAATAGTTTTTGTCCAGCTTCCTCCTACCTAACCCCTTCTACTCTCAGTTCTTCAATCTCTAGCTCAAATTCTAAGTTTTCCCATTTCTCTTTATGGAACATAAGATCTGTTACCCTTATGTACCCATCAGATTTTGCTTGTACCTCCCTGTTGATATTAATTGCCTGTTGCATTATATTTCAGCTGTGACTTACATTTTACAACCTTTATTAAATTTAAGCCCCTTGAAGATTGGGATCTTGATTGTTCATAGTTCTGTCTTCTCATAGTGCCTACTTGGCATAGAACTTTGTGTTGTAATAAGGCACTCAGTAAAGTTGGGTTGATCCTCTCCTTTGTTCATGCAATTGAGTAAATATTGCAAAGGGATATTGAAGAAGTTGAATGAACAGAGAGTGATAGCATCCACTCTACTTGCTCTTATCCTCTTGGCTAACCATTTATGTAACTTTCCCTCAATTCTATTCATTTCCCCGATAAACGGCAGACTAGAAATACCCTTTCTTCCTTTTCTTATCTGTTCTGTTGATAGAATATTTGAAACTTAATCTTTTCATAGAAAGTTTTGATAACTAGACAAAGGGTTAGTTTCATCTTTTACATACAGTCTCTTTTACTGCTTTATTAGTAACTCATCCTATTATAATTATTTGTCATAAATAATCACTCACACTGGATTAATTACTATATTTCTTGTATTCTGCTATGTTGTTGACTTTAAGATACACCATTAATTTAATAATAAAAGCAAAAGGACCTGGAAACAGTATATTAAAAATACAAAGAAAATATTGAATTGAGTATAGCATTTCTTTCTTTTTTCTTTTTTTTTTGAGTATACCATTTCTTTAGCTATGCAGTTTACATTGCCTAGAGTGTGTCAGGTAATCATCTTTTAATTTTATTGCTCGATCATGCTATCAACTAAGAACATACTAAGCACGTGTAAGGATTAGAATTTCAGTTAAAACTCAGTGGAGAATTTCAACCAGTGTCAGCCAACTGAGGTGTGACAATCAGGTAAAGAAACTTCTTGGTCTTACTAGATTATCATATTGAATGGAAAGATATAATTACTGACAAATTAAAACTTACAGTTTTCCCTGAAAGCTGGCACTTTTCTTTGTTTGACATTTATTTTGAGATATAGTCTGATAGGAAGATTTGTCCTGATATGTGAGATACGGTATAATCTAAAATCATAAATATATTACCTATTCTGTCCATCTACACTGTAATCTTAGTTTTCATTAGGTGAATTTTTCTTTATAGCTCTTTGTACAGAGAATATTAAGTGTCAAAAGCTAATATAAAACAATCGTTTTGAAGAGAGAAAGGATTAAAAACTGATGAAAGTAGACCGATGGACTCTTTGCTACAAGTCGGAAGTAGGCTCTGTGGCACTGGAACAACGAGTTGACTTTTTAAATGTTGAAGATCTTGTTGATTTCAGAATACACAAAACCAGTTTTGGCCTCTTCAGTCGGAAAGCACTATAACGTAATTGTGTTTTCTAACCACATATAATTTTGATGGTAATGTGAAGAAATTCTGTGCTTTAGTAAGTATATTAGAATAATCCGGGTTGTGATTATAGCTAAGTCCTAAAATGTCAGTGGTTTAACACAACAGAAGGTTATTTCTCACATAAAGTCAAAATGAGTGTTTCTGATTGACAGGTGGCTGTCCTATACATGGAGATTGAGTAACCCCGGCTCCTTCTGAGCATGATTCCACTTTCTTGGGTTTTCAAGGAAACCAAAGAATGGAATGTACAAAGAAAAATGGAAACTGAGTATTACAGTTATTTAGCTCTATAGTTTGCAATTGCCTGGCATATCAGAGTCCTTTGAGATTTGGGCCTGGAAGTAGTAGTATACATCATTTCCACTCACATTCCTTTGGCCAGCTCTTGGTCACTTGGCCATGCTTAATTTCAACAAAGTGTAGATAGTATGGTTTACCACTGTGCTGAGAAGAAAAGTTTGGTAAACACTCTGCTAGTACAGGTGATAATGTAAAAATAGTTTGTGTCATGAATTCCTTTGTTGTTTAATCATGAAATTTTAAAAGATAATTTTGATACAGATGCCAATTATTGATTCGTTTTTATCTTTAAAGTAGAAAAATATCCAGAAATACAGATATTTATCACATATCTGTTAGGGTGCATAAGAAGATTGAGTCATCTCATGGATATGCAATGAGATATATAACTAATATGGTTGTTGGCAGAAGACAAGGATGAAAAATAGATTTAGTCATCATATTTTAGTAATTTCCTACTTGTTTACATGGTTAACTCTATCAGTGATAATAAGACATAGGGATGAGGACTAAGAAAGCTACATTTTCTGAATGCTCACTATGAGTCAAGTGCTTTTAAAATATTGCCAGCAATTTTGAAGTAGATACTATTGTGTGTGTGTGTGTGTGTGTATATATACACGATATATATATATATATATAGCTAAGAACTCTTGGGACTTGAGAATTCAGCATGATAGGAAATAAGTTCTGGGATTTAGGCTTAGGTCCTCATTTGTAAGTATCAGTACATAGTGAAATTAGTAGATAGTGAAAACTCACCATATGTATGAAAAGGGCTACTTACAAACCTAGTACCAAACTGAACACTCTGAGCGGATGGCTTACACGGAAACATTAATACAGTAAACAGGAACAAACTTAAATTATAAATTCATTTATAAGTTTAGTGCAATTTGTGAGGATATTGTATTTAGAGGACAAAAGCAGTTGATCATGGGGAAAAAACTGAACAACTGTATTTTTATTTTATTTTACATTTTTACAGAAGACTGGAGTTTCATTATTAAATCAGTCTCCCTGAGCATTCGGGGATCAGAGTTTTAAATGACAACTTGGTGGCAGGGTGGCAGGGAGACTGGGGGAAGCTAGTGAACTGGGAGTGCTGATTGGTCAAGTCAGAGATGAAATCATAGGGAGTCGAAGCTGTCTTCTTTTGCTGAGTCAGTTCCTCGGTGGGGGCTACCAGATCAGATGAGCCAGTTTATCAACCTGGTTGGTGCCAGGTTGAACAACAACTTTTTAAATTTTTTTTATTTTTTTTATTTTTTTTTGAGACAGAGTCTCACTCTGTCACCAGGCTGGTGTGCAGTTGGCTCACTGCAACATCTGCCTCTCGGGTTCAAGTGGTTCTCCTGCCTCAGCCTCCTGAGTAGCTGGAATTACAGGCTTGTGCCACCACACCTGGCTAATTTTTGTATTTTTAGTAGTGGCAGGTTTCACCATGTTGGTCAGGCTGGTCTCGAACTCCTGACCTCCTCACAATCCGCCTGCCTCGGCCTTTCAAAGTGCTGGGATTACAGGCATGAGCCAACACGCCCAGCCTGAGCAACAATATTTTAAAAGAGAAAAGAGTTCAAATGGAAAATAACAAAACAGGACAGGTGCAGTGGTCTGAGGTGGGCAGATCACTTGAGCCCAAGAGTTTGAGACCAGCCTGGACAACATGGTGAAACCTTCTCTCTACAAAAATACAAAAATTAGCCAGGTGTGGTGGCATGTAACTGTACTCCTAGCTACTCAGGGGGCTGAGGCATGAGGATCACTTGAGCCCGGGAGGTCAAGGCTGCAGTGAGCCATGATCGTGCCACTGCACTCCAGCCTGGGCAACAGGGCGAGACACTGTCTCCTAAAAAAAAGAAGAAATCAAAAAGTAGCAGAACAATGAAATTGCCAAATTTAGAGTTAGCAAAATGAATACTACTTTAAAAATTACTGAATATAAAGACAGATTTAAGATCCTGGAAAAGCATGAAAAATGGAAATGACAAAGAAATCTAACATGGAGGAGAGATCCAAGAGATACAGTAACTGTATAATAAAGAGAACTGCAGAGACTTGGGTCATGAGGAAAAGTTACGAAA
>NW_012111031.1:6263095-6263951 GCF_000951035.1 Colobus angolensis palliatus
TATTTTGAGGTACGTTCCATCAATACCGAATTTATTGAGCGTTTTTAGCATGAAGGGCTGTTGAATTTTGTCAAAAGCCTTTGGAAAAGGTTTTTTAAAAGTACCTGGACTTAGTGAAAATCTTTTTCCAGTGAGTAATTTTCAAGGGATAATTAAGCATGCCAGCAGAAAAACCAGTTTACCTGAATCGTAAAAAATTTGATTTTCTTTGGACTTCTTACCTGCAACGTTAAATGTTACAAAATATTTTAACTAGAGCTCTGAGGTAAAAGGATTTTGACATGAAAATGCTATATCCAATAAAACTGTTGTTAAGAGGCAAAGATAGCCAGTTTTGAATGTGTATGGGAGCAAAGTTATACCACTTACTTAAAATTACTTAAATTGCCAAAAAGAGGCACTTAAAGAACAAAGTCTGTACCCAAAAATCAATTTCAAGTAGATAAAAGACAAATGTGAAAGGCAAAACTACAAAATTTTAGGAGACCATCTTTGTGACCTCAGAGTTGGTAAAAATTTCTTAAACAAGATTCAAAGATTTATGATGAATATGTACTGACAATGGTTGGTATTTCATTTATAGATGATGTAATTGTGTTTTTTGAATGATGATGAAAACCTGGAAGCCACCTGAAGAACTATGAAATTGTTTTAAAAAGTTTTGGAACGTTTTTTCAAGGAAATTCTATACAGTCAGTGAAAATGATTACCTAAATCTGCTTTTTAAAAAAAGTTTTGTTTTGAGATGGAGTCTCACTCTGTCACCCAGAATAGAGTGCGGTGGCACAGTCTTGGCTCACTGCAACCTCTGTCTTCTGGGTTCAAGTGATTCTCCTGCCTCAGCCTCCTGAGTAGC
>NW_012111031.1:6264334-6274877 GCF_000951035.1 Colobus angolensis palliatus
GGCCTCCCAAAGTGCTGGGATTACAGGCTTGAGCCACCGCGCCCGGCTAATTTTTGTATTTTTAGTAGAGATAGGGTTTCACCATGTTGGCCAGGCTGGTCTCGAACTCCTGACCTCAAGTGATCCACCCCCCCACCCCTCCCCCCTGGCCTCCCAAAGTGATGGGATTACAGGCAGGGCCACCTGAATCTACTTTATGTTACAGAAAGATGCTCGCACTATGTCTGTGTTCAGTATTTTAAAATTTTACAGAATATTGTAATAGGGTATTCCATGAATGTGTGTAACACACACACACACACGTAGAGTTACCCATTTCCAATGATGAGAGAAAATAGTTGTGACTATATATATACGTATATGATTTGCACATATTTTCTCCCATTCTATAAATTGCCTTTTCACTTTGTTGATTGTGTCCTTTGACATGCAAAACTTTTAAAACGATGTAGTCTCATTTGTCTATTTTTGCTTTGTTGTTACCTGTGCCTTGGTGTCATAGCCAAGAAATCGTTGCCAAGTCCAAGGTCATGAAGCTTTTCTTCTATATTTTCTTTTAGGATCTTTATAGTTTTTGCTTTTATGCTTAGGTCTTTATTTTGAGTTAATTTTTGATCTGGTACAGTATAAAGGTCTAGCTTCATTCTTTTGCATTTGAATACCCAGTTTTAAATGAGTAGACAGAGAAAGAAAGATATATGGCAAAAGTATGTAAATATTCAAGATGTTGAAAATAGTTCTCCTTGAGTAGTAGAATTATAGGTAATTTTTGCTTTCTTTGTCTACTTTTCTATGTCTTAAAAAAAAATGTAAACAGTCATTGTATTAATATCTTTTCTGAAAGTGTCTTCCTATTTAACCTCTGTCTTTTCTCAGAAACCTGCCCCTTTAAAGTTATATAATAATAAGCAGTGTTAACAAAATAAGTATTAAGTAAATTAATTCTTCACCCATTTCTGTGTTTTTTCTTCTGGATATTGGTTAGTAGTGTACAAAATAATAAAGGGCAAGTAATATAAAGGAACACTGCTGTTTTTAAGAAGGCTTTAAAAAATACCCTTTTGGCATATTTGAACCTCTAATGATAGCTTTGTGTTACCTTCAGAAATTCAAAAAGCAACCAAAGTAAAAAGAAAGGACCACGTACTCCTAGTCCACCCCCTCCTATACCAGAAGATATTGCTCTGGGGAAAAAATACAAAGAAAAATACAAAGTAAAAGACAGGATAGAAGAAAAAACAAGAGATGGAAAGGACAGAGGACGAGATTTTGAAAGACAAAGAGAAAAGAGAGACAAGCCAAGGTAAGTAGGATTGTATATTTTTAACAATATTAACTTTTGTAGACTATAGAATATTTACTTTTCAGAAGCTTTGGGGCATTAGCATATTGGATATTTTAGTTTTGTTTACAATAGTGTGTATATTTATTTTAATAATTCCCATAATATCTATTATGATAATTCAGTAAGCATTAACTTTTACAATTTATATTTGAATTTTTTTATTGTGGTAAAAAATCATAAAATGTACCATCTTCATCATTTTAAAGTTTATAGTTTAGTAGTGTTAAGTATTTTTACATTGTGAAACAATTCTCCAGAACTTTTTTATTTTGCAAATCTGAAACTCTGTATCGATCAAAAAATAACTCCCCCTTTCCACCTTTTCCCAGCTCCTGGTAACTAACATCCTATTTTGTTTCTGTGAATTTGACTGCTTCAGATACCTCATATAAGTGGAATCATAGTGTTTGTCTTTTTTGATAGGCTTATTTTGCTTAGCAGAATGTCCTCGGGGTTTCTTCTTGCTGTGGCATGTGACAGGATTTCCATCCTTTTTAAGGCTGAATAATATTTCATTGTATGAATATGCCACATTTTATTTATCCATTCATCCATTTGATGGATGTTTGGGTTCTTTGACCTCCTGGCTATTATTGATAGTGCTGCTATGAGAATGAATGTGTAAATAATCCCTTTGAGACCCTGCTTTCAGTTCTTTTGTCTATATACCCAGAAGTAGAGTTGCTGAATCATATGATAATTCTATTTTTAATTTTTTGAGAAACCTCCATACTGTTTTCCATGGCAGTTGCACTGTTGTACATTCCCAACAGTACACAAGTGTTCCAATTTCTCCATACCTTCACTAACACTTACTTTCTGTTTTTGTTTGTTTTATAGTCGCTATTCAAATAGGTGTGTTTATCTCATTGAGGTGAGGTGTTATCCCATTGAGGTTTTGATTGGTATTTCTCTGATGATTAGTCATGTTGAACATCCTTTCATGTGCTTGTCGGCCATTTGTATATCATCTTTGGAGAAATGTCTTTCCAGTTCTTTGCCCATTTTTTAATTGGGTTGTTTGGGTTTTTTTCTGTTAAGTTCTAGGAGTTCGTTATATATTCTGGATATTAAACCCTTATCAGAGATAAGATTTTAAAATATTTTTTCCTATTCCATATGTTGCTTTTTTCTTCCACTCTGTTAATTGTTTTTCTTGGCATGCAAGAGAACGGTTAACTAGAGCCTTCACAATTCTTAAGTATGTTTTTTTAAACTATACTCTATATTTTACTCAGTCCAGCAGGTGTGTTTGTGAAAAGTACATGTAAATGTTTTTGGTGATTGACATTCTATCAGTAAAGCCTTTAGTTTTCCCTAATGGTTCTTTGTACTTTTATTTTGATATTGTGACTAAGAAGTCTCTGAGAGATGGTTCTTAACACCTATTCTTAGTTTATCATTTAAATGGCAAAAACATTTGTATTATGAGGACTTGAATATTACACAGGCTGATCCTTCATTTTCCAGTTTTTCTCCCTGGGTTATCCCTAAATGGTATGCATAGGACTCACCTGTTACTTAGTATGTAGACAAATCTGAACTTGGTTTTTTGTTTTGTTTTGTTTTGTTTTCATCTAAAGACATGAAACAACAGAGCTAGGAATACTGGAAGATTATATAAATAGCTGATCTGCACGCACTGGAGTTCTACAGCCATATGTGACAAGGTTGGAAAAAGACGTTTTGGTTTAGGAAGAGTTAATTTAATTACCAAGGTTCTTAGGTGGGGCTGTTATTTTCATTTGTCTCTATTACTTCGACTAAAGAAATTACAGGTGCACCAATTTTATTGAACCTCGCAGATGTTGTGTATTTTTACAAATGGAAGGTTTGTGGCATCCCTGAATTAAACAAGCCTATCAGTGCCACTTTTCTAATAACGTGTTCACTTTGTATCCCTGTAATTCTTGAAGTAGTTCAAGCCTTTTCATCGTTACTATATCTGTTATGGTGGTGGACTGTGATCAGTAATTGTCAACATTACCATTGTAATTGTTTTGAGGCATCATGAACTGCACCCATATAAAACAGTGAACTTTGTCTGCAAATGTGTGTGTTCTGACTGCCCTACTGACTGGCTAGTCCCCTGTCTCTCACCATCTCCTTGGGCCTCTCTATTCCCTGACACACAACGATTCCCTCTCAGTTCCCTGAGATGTTATTGAAATTAGGCAACTAATAACCCTACATGTAGTGGCCTCTAGGTGTTCAAGTAAAAAGGAAGAGTCTCTTACTTTAAATCAAGAGCTAGAAGTTATTAAGCTTAGTGAGGAAGGCATATTGAAAACTTAGGTGGCAAGCTAGACCTCTTGTGCCAGTCAGCTAAGTTGTGAATGCAAAGGTAAAGTTCTTGAAGGAAATTTAAAGTGCTACTCCAATGAACATATGAATGAGAAGAAAGCAAAACAGCTGTATTGCTGATGCGGAGGAAGTTTGAGTGGGCTGGATAAAAGGTCAAAGCAACCACAAGTGAAATCTGCCACAACATTCCTTTAAGCCAGAGTCTAATCCAGAGCAAGGTCCTAACTCTGTTTAATTCTTTCGAGGCTGAAAGAGGTAAGGAAGCTGCAGGAAAAAAGTTTGAAGTTAGCAGAGGTTACTTCATGACATTTAACAAATGAAGCCATCTCCATAGCTCAAAAGTGCAAGATGAAGCAGCACATACCGATGAGGAAACAGTGGCAAGTTATCCAGAAGATCTAGATAAGATAATTGGTGTTGACCGCACTAAACAAATTTTCATTGTAGTTGATACAGCCTTATTGGAAGAAGATGCCATCCAAGATGTTCACAGCCGGAGAGGAGAAGTCAATGCTTGGCTTCAAAGCTCCGAAGGACAGGCTGACTCTCTCATTCGGGGCTAGTGCAGCTGGGGGTTTTAAGGTGAAGCCAGTGCTCATTTACCATCCTGAAAATCCTAGGATTTTAAAGAATTATGCTAAATCTACTCTGCCTGTGCTCTTAAGTGGAACAGCAAGTATGGGTGGCAGCACATCTGTATACAGCATGGTTTACTAAATATTTTGAGCCCACTATTGAGACCTATTGCTCAGAAAAAAAGATTCTTTTCAGAATACTACTGCTTGTTTATGATGTGCCTGTTTACACAGGAGCTCTGACGGAGATGTAAGGAGAGAGTAATAGTTTCATGCCTGCTAACACAAAAGGCACCCTACAGCCCATGGATCAAAGACTAATTTTTACTTTTGAGTCTTATTTTAAAAATACATTTTATAAGGCCACAGCTGTCATGGATAGTGATTCCCCTGATAGATCTGGGCAAAGTAAATTGAAAACTTTATGGAAAGGATTTACTATTCAAGATGCGATTAAGAACATTTGTCATTCACGGGAGGAGGTCAAAATATTAATATTCACAGGAGTTAGAAGAAGTCAGTTACAACTTTCATGGATGACTTTGAGAGGTTCGAGACTTTATTGAAAGAAGTAACTGCAGATGTGGTGGAAATAGCAAGAAAACTAGAATTAAAAGTAGATCCTGAAGATGTAACTGAATTGCTGCAATCTCAAATCAGACTTGAACGGATGAGGAGTTGCTTCATATGGATGAACAAAGAAAGTGGTTTCTTGAGATGGAATCTACTCCTGGTGAAGATGCTAGAAACATGTTTTAAATGACAGTGACACCAAATAATTTAGAGTGTCACATAAACTTTGTTGACAAAGCAGCAGCAGGGTTTGAGAGTACCAGGTTTGTTTTTTGTGTATATGTGTGCTGTTTTTTGTTTTTGTTCTCGCTGTTACCCAGGCTTAAGTGCACTAGCGCAATCTCAGCTCGCTGTGTCTCGCTGTTACCCAGGCTTAAGTTCACTGGCGCCATCTCAGCTCACTATAGCCTCCGCCTCCCATCAAGTGGTCAAGTGATCCTCCCACCTCAACCTCCCAAGTAGCTGGGCTTACAGGCATGCATCACCACACTCAGCTAATTTTAAAAATTTTTTTGTAGAGATGAGGTCTCACTATGTTGTCCAGACTGATCTAGAACTCCTGGGCTCAAGTAATCCTCCTGCCTCAGCCTCCCAAAACGTTGTAGTTATAGGCTTGAGCCACCATCCCCAGCTGACTCCAGTTTTGAAAATTCTATTGTGGGTAAAATGCTATTAAACAGCATCACATGCTACAGATAAATCTTTTCTGAAAGGAGGAGTCAATTGATGTGACAAACTTCATCATCGTCTTATTTTAAGAAATTGCCACAGCCTTCTCAGCCTTTTGCAGCCTTCACCCTCATCAGTCAACAGCCATCAGCATCAAGATAGTACCCTTACCCACAAAATGATAACAACTCTCTGAAGTCTTAGATGATTGTTAGCATTTTTTTAAACAATAAAGTATTTTAAAAATTAAGTTATGTACTTTCTTTTTTTTTTTTTTTAGATGATTGTTAGCATTTTTTTAAACAATAAAGTATTTTAAAAATTAAGTTATGTACTTTCTTTTTTTTTTTCTTTTTTTTTTTTTTTTTTTTTTTTGGAGTTTCTTTCTCTCACCCAGGCTGGAGTGCAGTGGCGTGATCTTGGCTCACTGCAAACTCTGTCTCCCAGATTCATGCCATTCTCCTGCCTCAGCCTCCTGAATAGCTGGGACTATAGGCACCTGCCACCACGCCCGGCTAATTTTTTTTGTATTTTTAGTAGAAATGGGGTTTCACCGTGTTAGCCAAGATGATCTTGATTTCCTGACCTCGTGATCCACCCATCTCGGACTCCCCAAGTGCTAACAGGTGTGAGCCACCGCGCCCGGCCTGTACTTTTTTAGATATAAATCTATTGTACACTTCAAAGACTACAGTATAGTGTAAACATAACTTGTGTGGGCACTAGGAAACCAAAACATTTGTGTGGCTCACTTTACTGTGATATTTGCTTTATTATGGGAACCAAACCTGTTTCTGAGGTGTACCTGTATTAATGTTAAAACTAAACAGTATCTTTGTCACTGTCTTCAGATTGATAAGGAATGTAATTAAATTTTAGTGTCTAAATTCCTTTTGGAAAAAAATGCCCCTTAAAAATACTTTGAATGTTATAATGGGCGTATTAGTGGTGTTTTGTTTACTAGGAGGTGTTGTGCTTAAGTAAAATTGCGAATTCATTCATCTGACAGTACAAGTAGAAGTAATACAGTGATGGGGTATGTGTGTGTGTGTGTCTGTGTGTGTTTGTAAAATAGTGTTTCCAAATATGTGGGTTTTGGCTTTGGTTTTTTTTTTTGCCCCCCTCCAAATATGACCCACTAGGCTTACTGGATATAAGCAGTTGCTTACATTTCTTAAAGGATGGCTTTCTATTGAGTTACCCATTTACATGGCATAGGTGTGCATACACATGGCATAGGAGATGCAACAATGCTACACGATCCTCTGACTTTAAATCCTTCTAGCTTTTCTCTGTGACTCAGTTGTCCAAATTCAAAAATAAGTTGTAACAGTTAATGCTTACTGAATTATCCATGATTCATAATAGATAATTGTGTCTCAGTTGTCTGACCTTCTATATCAGGTGCTTCTAACCCGAAGTCAATTTTAGGGGTCTACAAGCTTCTTGAGTTATGTATAAAACTTTGCCTGTGTATGTGTTTTGGTGAGGGAGAGTGCCCATACCCTTCTAGAAAAGTTCATGATTTTTCCCCTCTCCAAAAACATGTTAGAATCATGAATCATTCTTGAAGCCTAGGACACTAACCTGATGTCAAGGATTTGAGTACTTTCCTCCCAAACTGTCATTGGCATGTCAAGTTTGTTAAAAATGTGCTCTTCCCAGAGTATTTGTAAGTTTAATAGAAAATTCTATCATGTGGTTAATTTTTAATTGAATGATTTGGAGACTTCAGCTCTTAAATGAATGTTATCAGTATCTTCCAACTTTACTCAGCTTTGATTTATTTATGCAATGTTGATCAAAACCTGAGTACTAGTCATTTATGCAGAGAAAAAGTCTTATGGATTTATTACTCTGCTTTCAGAAAATATAGCAATTTCCCATAATATTTTTTTAAAATAAACTTTCCATGACCTGCTCTTTACAGAGAATAGTAAAATACTATTTCTACCCCCCTTGTTCTCAGGGAATACATTCCAAGACCCTCAGTAGATGCCAGAAATGACAAATAGTGCTGAACCTTGTATATACGATGCATGAATTTCTTTTTCTTTATTCATAATTTCACATATAGAATATTCCTTATTGTAGATTTTTGCAACCTCAGCATACAGTTTTTCTTCCTGAGAACTCAAAAGGAAGTACTTTATAGCTTTTTTTTTTTTGGCATGTTCAAATTGCCAGCATCACTCCTCTTTGCACTTGGGGCCATTATTAAGTAAAATAAGGTTTACTCAAACTGCATAATTACTGCTGTTGCCAAACTGCAAGTCAATCTGATAACTGAGATGGCTACAAAGTGATCAGTGAGCAAGTGCATACAGCGTATGGTTACCGGACAAAGGGACGATTCATGTCCAGGTTAGGATAGAGTGGAACGACAGGAGATTTCACTGTGCCACTTAGAAGTGTGTGCAATTTATAAAACATATGAATTGTTTTTTTCTGGAAGTTTCCATTAGTATATTTGGACTGTGGTTGACCAGGGAAAGCAAAAGAAAAGGTAAGCGGGGCCTACTATGGTGGGAACCCAACAAACTAAACTAATTTTTTTTTTCCTGTAAATTGTTTAGAAGAGATGTAAATCAAAGGGAAATTAAGTTTATTTTAGGTATTTAGTCAGAAAGATAATTTTTGAAGGGAATACTCTGTGTTAATAATCCTAACCTATTATGCCTAGATAATCCTAAATTGAATATTTATGATGATCTTTTGGTAGATCTGTAATACTTGCTTTTATAAGTGTACTCACTTATATTAGTATATATTCTGTATACTTTCCCATGCCAAATCAGGAAAGTAATACATTAGTAGTATTTTAGGAACAAGGGTTTAAACACAAAATCTTCTTGGATAATAATCAGAAAAATCATCTGACAATTGCATGTAGCTCATTCTGCCAGATATTTTGGTTTCAGTATGATTTTACTGACAGGGATATATTTTAATCATAATGCTAGGTTGTAGGACTTTGTGGCCAAATGAGAAAATAGTACTCAGAGCATAGCTAATTAAAAAAAATCATTCCAACACAGTTACCTGAATGTAGAAATCTGCTTATTACTTGATAGTAGTTGTATCAGGTTGTTCTTGTATTGCTATAAAGAAATACCTGGGACAAGGTAACTTATAAAGAAAAGAAGTTGAATTGGCTCATGGTTCTGCAGGCTGTACATACATGGCTCCAGCATCTGCTTCTGGTGAGGCCTCAGAAAGCTTACTAGGAGGCGGTGTGCTGAAGTAAAAGTGCTAATTCATTTATTCATCCAACAGTTACTTGAGTACCTGTTCTAAAGCTGGTATTGCAGCAGTGAGCAAAAATATTTCCAAAAGCTCTGCTAGTATAAGTAGAATAATGTGGTGGGGTGTGGGTGTATGTGTGTGAAATAGTGTTTCCAAATATGTGGGGTTTGTAATATAGCCAAACATGATTATATTGCACACTAAGCTTATGAAAGGCTTATGTTAAGAATGAAATCATTTTATAAACATCAAAACAATTTGTTCACAATGGATAAAAAAGAAGCTTTTCACATTTAGTGAAATTAACCAAGGCTTGGACTCTCTTCAGTAGGTATGATGTTGGGAAAATTTGTTGAATTTGGGAGAGAAACTCATATCTAGAAAGATATTATGACCCTAAATAATTGTACTTTTAGCTTTTGTCCAACATGCTTTGCGAAATCGGAGACTTGAGGGAGGCTCTTCTCAAGTATTTTCAGAGAGGTTTTTAGTAGCAGCTGGTGGTTGGAAGTTTAGTCCTATTCCAATAGTTGATTCAGTCAGAAATGCATAATGTGGAGTCAATTCTGTAAAGAATGTAGGGCTGTGTTATAATGACATTAATAAAATAGCCCCCACCTGCACTGTCAAAATCCATCCTAATCTGGCTGTGGTTTGGTGCCAGGTTGTGGCATTTTTTTTTTTTTTTTTTTTCACTGATAGTTAAATGACCATGGGAAGAATTTTGGCTCCTGTGACTAGATGGGACTTCCAGGCCATTGGCAGTGATTTCAGAAATCTCCCTTCTTTGGCACCCAGTGGCCTGATCTAGGAAGGTATTATGTCTGGGAAATGCAGATCAGGGACTTCTGCACCTTCGTCTTCCAAAACTGGATTGCCTGCTGTTTCTTGGCCTGGATTGGTCCTCTGCTTCATATTCTTGCCACCCCACCCTATCCTATCCCCAGCAGAAAGTAGTAACTTTAACTGGTTCCACCAAGCGGAAGGAACCAGTTGTCTTATACCAGTGTGTGTTGTATTTGGGTTTTATTGTATTTTAAATATTGATTCTCTTATTCTGGGAGCTTAAAAACCATCCACGTGTGTGTGGCAGGAGTACCAGCTATTTGTCTTTTTCTAACCCTTGATCACATTGGTAGGTACAGTTTTTAGTTCAAGCCATGTTGTTGAATAAGTCTATGTAAGGCTCTTATCTTGAACCATGTTTCATAAAAGTATTAGTTGTTAAATTATTCTGGATTTGAATGGCATTAAAGGATGGGTTAATTTAAGGGTTGTCTTTAACATTTTTTATTCTTTAATTGAAACTTTTGAAATTACAGTTGACCCTTGAACAATGAAGGCATTGGGAGATCAACCCCCTGTACGGTTGAAAATCCTTGCATAACTTTTGGCTCCCCCCAATCTTAACTACTAGTAGCCCACTGTTAACTGGAAACTTTACTGATAACATAAACATTTGATTAACACATATTTTGTATGTTATTTGTATTATATACTGTATTCTTATTACAAAGTAAGCTAGAGAAAAGAATGTTAAGAAAATCATAAGGAAGAGAAAATATATTTACTATTCATTACGTGGAAGTGGATCATTATAAAGATCATCCCTTTAAGGAGGCTAGGAGAAGTGCAAAAAGGAGGGGCTGTTCTTGCTGTCTCAAGGCTGGCAGAGCCAGAAGAAAACTCACATTAGTGTGACCCTATGTTGTTCAGGAGCCAACCGTACTGCATTTGTGCATGCAAAAATGAAATCTGAACAAAATTATTAGTACTTTAGTGAAGATGTTCTTGTATTATCTAGAAGTTGTATGAGATTTTTTTTTTTTTT
>NW_012111031.1:6275207-6314459 GCF_000951035.1 Colobus angolensis palliatus
CCCGGGAGGCGGAGCTTGCAGTGAGCCGAGATCGCGCCACTGCACTCCAGCCTGGGCGACAGAGCTAGACTCCGTCTCCAAAAAAAAAAAGTGATTCCCTTTCCAGGGAGTATTTACCCTGCTGCAAAAGAATAGCAGGCTACTAGGTGTAAAATAAATCACACAGAAGCATTTTCTTTTTTCATCTTACAAATTTATTTAGACAAGTAAGATCTTGTTATATTTTAAATGGCACTTACCTGCCTAACACTCTCCAGTGCTTTCTCTCATGCTTAGAATAAAATCCAGACTTTTACCATGACCTGTGGCCCATATCTGGCTCTGCCTGCTTTCTGATTCTCTCATGAGACTCTATTCTCTCATAAATTGTGGTTCCACTTGGCTTCTTTCTATTCTTATACATCAAGATCCCTCCTGCCTCCTTTGTGCTTATTGATCCTAAAGCTCTTCCCTCAGATCTTCAGCACTTGGCTCAAATATATCCTCCAGTAAAGGTCCTTTCCTTACCAAGCAACCTAAAGTAGTCACCCTGATGTACTTTTTGTGTTTTGTGATCAAGGGTTAGAAAAAGACAAATAGCTGGTATTCCTGCCACACACATGTAGATTGTTTTTAAGCTCCAAGAATAAAAAGCACATACTTTTTGTGGTTGTTTTGGACCTAACAGTTCTGTTTGTTGTCCTTTTGTATAAACTTTGTTACATTAATTAGCAGAAATTGTCTTGCTTTGTCATTGTTGGTTTGCTCCCTAGACCATAGACTCTGTTACTAGAGAGACTGGTTTCCAGTCCTCCCTCGAGGTATTAGTCAAGGTTTTCCAGAGAAACTGAACCAATAGAAGATATGTCTAGAATGAGATTTACTTAAGGAATTGGCTCATGCAATTATGGAGGCTGTAAAGCCCTATGATCTGACTACAGGCTGGAGACCCAGAAAAACTGGTGGTGTAATTCAGAAGTGTGAGAGGTAGAAAGCTGACTCCAGTCAGCGTATAAGACCTGATAAGCAAGGGCAGATCAACATTCAGCTCAAGCAGTCAGGCAAACAGAAAATGTAACCTTCCTTCACCTTTTTGTTCTGTTCAGGCCCTCAGTAGATGGGATGATACACACATTGGTCAGGGCCATCTGCTTTACTCAGTTTACTGATTCAAATGCTAGACTGTTTTAGGAAGCCCTCACAGATGTGCCCAGAAATCACATTTAGCCAGATAGCTGGGCATTCCATGACCCAGTTAACCCATTTGTGCCAGAAGTTGCGAATTTTTTTGTGAAAAATCAGACCTTGGCCATGACGTTGAGCAGTAGGATATAAATAACTCCCACAAGCTTAGTGTTCCAATAATGGAACACTAGGCATAAATGGATTGACACATAAAATTAACCATCACATTCAATTGCCTTATTAGATTGTCATAAAGATTAAGTGAGTTAATATATGACAAGCACTTAAAATAGTGTCATGCACGTAGTAGCAATATATGTTACTTGCTATTATTAATGTCATTACTATTATCATGTTAGTGGTTTTGTTCTCTTCATTTTTATATCCTCATTGCCAAAAATAATACTTAGAGGTTAGTATGTGCTCACTTAATATTTGTTGAGTGAATTAAAGTGATTTAATAAGTATAAACTTCATATGTAAAGTAATAGAACCTAAATGTTTCTACTTGTGAAATGTGTATTATGTTGTATTATATTTTATCACTGAAAACAGAGTTGATTTTGGTAGTGCCCATATTACCTTTGGTTTTTGAAAATGTATACATTTTACATGATTTTTTTTTTTTTTTTTTTTTTTCACGGAGTCTCGCTCTGTCGCCCAGGCTGGAGTGCAGTGGCCGGATCTCAGCTCACTGCAAGCTCCGCCTCCTGGGTTCACGCCATTCTCCTGCCTCAGCCTCCTGAGTAGCTGGGATTACAGGCGCCCGCCACCTCGCCCGGCTAGTTTTTTGTATTTTTTGGTAGAGACGGGGTTTCACCATGTTAGCCAGGATGGTCTCGATCTGCTGACCTCGTGATCCGCCCATCTCGGCCTCCCAAAGTGCTGGGATTACAGGCTTGAGCCACCGCGCCCGGCCACATTTTACATGATTTTAAAGGTTAAAATAGGAATGTTAGTTGCATTATGTAAGCATATTTTCATATTTGAGAAATAGAAACCATTTTTTGAGAGAAAAATTGGTGTTAATATTTTTAAGTAAGTCTGGGGTAAGCCTATTAGTTTGCAGGTGAAATTACTTGCGTCTTGAATGAGAGGAGTTTTTATTTTTAAATTTCTTAATTTTCACATTTTTTCCCACAATGAAATATACCCTGAATATTCTCATTCCACACCACATCATGTCCTAATTATAGCAGCACTAAAAAGTGTTTTATTGGAATCTAGTCAGACTAAAGATCAACTTTCCCTCTATACAATAAATCACAGTGCTCTTGCTTACATTATATAGATTTTTGTTTTAAAATATTAAGCTTCTCTTCATTAAATAAACTTTCCTTTTTTCTTTATTTGAATTTCAAATTTCACTTATTTTTTTTCCTCAGATAAAAAACCAGCCAATTATAAATCATACGACTAATTAATCTGAAGTTACTTCTATTCTAAGTGGAAATGTACTTTACTATAGCTCTGTAATAGTCTATAGCCAAAGTACTGTTAATTTTCACCAGATTTCAAGACAGTTTCGTTACTTAGAATCATACCTTTTATATGTGCAGAATGGAGATAGGTGAAGGTTGCGTAAGAAGAAAATATAGTTTAAAAGTTGAAGCCATTATTTGACAACACATTAGTGTTCTGACCTTAATATGATAGCTTGATTATCCTGTTTAAAGTTTTTTCTTCCATGCTATAGACATCAAGTTAAATAGAAACATGATTGGATCCTAATGTGTTTTTTAAAGATAGTATATATGAACTATTTTATCTTTTTAAGTTTTATGAACTAATAAGGCTATTGTAGACATTCTTGAAACAATTTTACGTATACCCCAGAAATAAACTCAAGTAACCAAAGTATCAGTTCAGTGGAGAACCATTCTTTAGTTTTTTAAATTGACGAGAACTGTCAAGCGTGGTGGCTCATGCCTATAATCCCAGCACTTTAGGAGGCTAAGGCAGGATGATTGCTTGAGCCCAGGAGTTCAAGACCAACCAGGGCAGCATAGTGAGACCTCATCTCCATAAAAATAAAACAAGTTAGCTGAGTGTGGTGGCATATGCCTGTAGTCCCAGCTGCTCAGGAGGCTGAGGCAGGAGGATCACTTGAGCCCAGGAAGCCAAGAGTGCAGTGAGCCATGATCATGCCACTATACTCTAGCCTGGGTGACAAAGCGAGACCTTGTCCCCCAAAAAATAAAAAATAAAAAAAATTAACTAGAACCTAATGAAGTTGAAATTGAAATTGAAAAGCACCAGACAATACTGACTCTAATTTTTACTCTTGCAGTGATTTTTCTGTTCAGTAGGATGCATTTAAATGGGCGTTAATCATAAATGGTTTTCCAAATTTGGCGAAGACCCATTGAGTATTTCCACTCATGTTATCTGTTAAGTTAATAAATTTCTATTTAGAGTCAATTAAATTTTAGTGGCTTATGGCTTACCTTTTTATGTTAGAAAGAAATCACTATTTTATTAAAGCATAAAGCTTTAATCAAGTCACAGAAAACTTAATGTTTAGGTGAGTGTAGTGTTCTAGTTAGCAGACTTTTTATTTCAGTCAACCGTTACCCAAAGGTATTTTTATTTGCCTAAATTCTTTTCTGCAAATTCTTCCTAATATATTAGATCGGTTTCCTGACTTACTCAGTTTACTGATTCAAATGCCAGACTCTTTTAGGAATACCTCACAGATGTGCCCAGAAATAACGTTTAGCCAGATATCTGGGCATTCCATGACCCCATTAACCCATTTATGCCAAAAGTTATATATTTTTTTGTGAAAAATCACACCTTGGCCATGACCTTGAGTAGTAGGATATAAATAACTATAAACTATAAGTAGTTTATAGATTGAAACCTTTTTTTGATGGAAGGTTTACTAAGGCATCATTTATAAACAACATAGTTTAAGGTAGTGGTTCTCAACTGGAGGTGATTTTGCCTGGTAGAGGACATTTGTCAATGTCTGGAGTAATTTTTTATTGTCATACCTTCGAATGGGAGAGCTGCTACTGGCATCTAGTGAGTTGAGGCCAGGGATGCTGTTAAACATCCTGTATGTCTTGTGCAAGACACTCCCCTTCCTCCAAAGAGTTACCCAGTACAAAATGTCAGTAGCGCTAGGGTTGAGAAACTGGTTTAGAATTAGTAATGATTTGTGCCATCATTGTACTTACTAAAAAATATTTATCATAGACACTGAAGATAATTACAGAAATATTTTGACTAAAAAAATCAGAATTTTTTTGAATAAGCTTTTAGCTCTTGAGATGATTGCTTTGAGGAGTATGATATTTCTCTAGGCATGTCTAGAATGTTATTTTTTAAACATTATTTGCTGCTGCTGCTTAGTTATTGCACAAAAGTGTGGACAAGACCCAGGCATAATAGACTCTAGGAGTGATTCAGATGTACTCAATGATCACATCTGTTTCATGAGGTTATGTGTTGTTTCTCTGGTAGCAGTGAAAGAAAATGATTTGCAGGGAATAGAGGAGGCGTTAGTTGAACCACGAACTATGAACTAACTCTCAGTTTGTGCTGCCCACAGTGAGGCAGATTACTTAAGTTAAAGACAGTATATATTTTGTTATCCTTTCCTTAACTCTAGGATTCTTTCATAATCCTAAATGTCAACCCAAGCAACGTGGACTTTTTGTTTGTCTTAGCTGATGCTAGCTCCCCTTTTCCCATAGCCATAAATTTACAGGCATTCTCACAGCCACTTTCTATCTAGATCTCAGTAGTATGTTTTGCCGTAGTTTGTGGGTTTTCTCCCTCCAAGTACTTGTTCACACTGTCAGATTATCAGAGTGAATTCCATACTTTAAGTTAGGGTAGATGGTGTATGTTTTGTAAGATGCAGTGTACTTTGGCACTAAAGCCTGGGAGAAAAGCACCGCGTATCTGTGCTTGAACTGTTGCTTCTAGTTGACTTAAAGTTAAGTCACGTCTTTAAAAAGTGACTTACTTATAATTTTACAGCATTGTGAATTAAAATTTATCCTGGAGTTATTATCTATACTTTTACATTCACTTTTTTGTTTTTAAAGATTTTCCTTTGGCTAGAAATGAAGTTCTGGAATACATGTTTTATTGTTACTGTTTTTCCTTGTAGGTCTACTTCCCCAGCAGGACAGCATCATTCTCCTATATCTTCTAGACATCACTCATCTTCCTCACAATCGGGATCATCTATTCAAAGACATTCTCCTTCTCCTCGTCGAAAAAGAACTCCTTCACCATCTTATCAGCGGACACTAACTCCACCTTTACGACGCTCTGCCTCTCCTTATCCTTCACATTCTTTGTCGTCTCCTCAGAGAAAGCAGAGTCCTCCAAGGCATCGCTCTCCAATGCGAGAGAAAGGAAGACATGATCATGAACGAACTTCACAGTCTCATGATCGACGTCATGAAAGGAGGGAAGGTGTGTACTTTACTTTGATTTTTTTAATTGAAAAATTGGATATCCAGCTTCATTGTTGTAATAAGAAATGGAGGAGGACTTTGCTGTGTTAAGTCTTCTGTAACACACAGACTAGAATTCTTGAGGGCAATCGGAGATGCTTAACAACATGGGAATGTAAGCTATTAGTATATACAAGTTGGTATTTACAGGTATGCTAAGCTGGTGCTTTCTTCAGTTAAGATGTTCTAGCCGGGCACGGTGCCTCATGCCTGTAATCCCAACAGTTTGGGAGGCCAAGGTGGGTAGATCACGAGGTCAGGAGATCGAGACCATCCTGGCTAATAGAGTGAGACCCCGTACCTACGAAAATGCAAAAAATTAGCTGGGCATGGTGGCATGCACCTGTAGTCCCAGCTACTCGGGAGGCTGAGGCAGGAGAATTGCTTGAACCCGGGAGGCGGAGGTTGCATTGAGCCAAGATTGCACCACCGTACTCCAGCCTGGGCAACAGTGCAAGATTCCATCTCAAAAATAATAATAAAAGATGTTCTGCTGAGTAAGTACTCTCAAGTTCTAGAAATTTTTGGCCATCGGATCCTTAGAGCATCCTTTTCAATTGCTGAGTTAATGTCTTTTGAAAACGAGGTGAAGGGAAGAAAAGCAACAAATCAGGGAGCATAGTTTGAAAGCATCAGAAGTGTTTTGATAAAGGAGTGAAGGCTGGGGGGAATTGCAGAAGGTCATTGCAAACCAACTCGTCAAATTTCTAGGTCATAGTAAAGAAGTAAGCAAAGCGGTTTTCCTTTCTGTATCCCTGAGAATTAAGTTAACTTTGGATTTGCTACTCCCTATTCAGGCTGAGATTTTATTGTTACCTGGCAATAAAGCCTGTTTAATAGCTCTCATCTCTTTCTTTACTTCTTGTCTAAGCTTCTCGTCTTTGTAGATTTAACTAAGTCTATTTTCTAACTTCTCCTGTGTTCATTTTTTAACATAGTAAGTACTCAGGAAATGCTTACTTGCAACAACATTTATATTTAATTTGCCTTTTAAGCGCCTCTGTGTGAGTGGAGTACAGCAGTCTCCTATGAAACATGTTGAATTTAGTATTCTCTTCATATCAACAGTGCAAGCAATAATTAATCAGGTTCTTTTGTTCAATAAAATGGCGGTTGAGAATGATATTCAAGAAAATAGGCAGGGACTGGGGAAAGCACCTATTTGATAGAATTTTGTGTGTGTGTGTGTGTATGATTTTGGGACTAGGTCAGCACAGCAGTATTTATGGAACGCTGGTAAGATGGAAAAATTCTCTTATGTTGTACCTTTCTATAAATTTTAATAAGATATTTAACAACTAGAGTTGATCAGGAATAGAGTACATATTTAATGACTTCTTATTGAATGAAAACTCCATTAACATTATTAAACATACTAATGAAGGGAAAATAGTAAGCAATTGAGTCTCATAGGAATGCTTGTATTAAGGGATTCTTCTCGTAACAAACCATAATTGTTTTAACTTCTTTGTAAGTACTTAAAAAATTGTTCCTGTCTATTTAGATGTCATTTTCTGAAATAAGGATAATTTCGGTGGAAGGATAGGGAGGTAGGTAAAGAACAAAATACAGTACCTAGATGTATTTGTAAAGACAGATGGGCGCATCATGAGAAAAAGATCTGGCACTAAGTGAACACATTTTCAGGCACAGCTGGTATTGGGGGAGGAGTAGAAGTGAAAGATATTTACAGAAAGGGATGGAGATAGGTCAGATCTTTGCCTCTTGCCTTTGTCCTTAAATGGGATTTGTGGATACGGATATATGGACCAAGGAATTGGTGGGGGAGATAGGTTTATTGATGAGGGTCTGAGGGCCTTGTGGTTATAAGATGTTTGGGTCCATGAGAAAGTCTGTGGGCCTAGCCACTAGACAAAGAGAAAAGGAGGTAAACTTCTAATGTTTTGGGCATGAGGCTGCTAGAGTTGCCAAAATAGCCTCAGACTAGGGCAATTCCAGAGTATAAGAGCAACTTGCAGAAGAATCTGATAAAAAGGGCAGAATTTATTCTTTGAGGTTCTCTTGTTAATTCTTTGGCTTCGTATCAGATTTGTTATAATCAGTTTATGCCCTTTCTAAATATATGTAAAGAGTGGTTTCTAATCTTTCCAAATTATGGGATTGACTAAGCCATTTAAGTTTTGGGTCTCTATTTCTTTATTATAAAATGACATGGTTTTTTCAGATAGTTAGTATGATTCAGTCCAGCTTTTAAAAAGTGAAAGTATTTTTTTTTTTCTATGAAATGCTTTTTTGTTTGTTCGTTTTAAAGAGAAAAAGTCTCATCTTACTATGTTGCTTAGGCTAAACTCGAATTCCTGTATTCAAGCAATCCTCCTACCTCAGCCTTCCAAGTAGCTGGCACTGTAGGTACATGCCACCACACCCAGCTAGAAAGTGCTCTAAGAAAGCTTTAAAGACTTGCATACATGAGTGTTATGCCATTAAAGAGTGCAGGAAAAGAGAGTGAATAACAGTATCACTTAACCAGCTAGCTTACTCACCATAGGCTACCCTCAAGTACTTAAGTACTTTTGAGGAGGTCACATACGGTCTAGTTTAGCCTAGCTTAATAGTTGACAGAAAAGATTAAAGTAACTGAAGTGTCTTTGTATTTAAAAGTGGTTTCTAAAAAGTAAGCCATCAATGATAGGAGATCAACTTATTTGTTTCAGTTGTTTAGGATCTGTAAGTATAGGTAAGTCGGGACAGAGGAAATTCATGTTCAGAGTTTAATGAAGAACATTGTTATCAAGTGTTAATTATCTTTGGGATTTTAGCTTCTTATTTTTTGCAAAGAACATGAATTGTCATTGTAATAAAATTTTTAAAGTTTTGTATTAAATATGTTGTCTAGTTTCCTGAAACTTTGTAAAGGCAATTACAGTCGATTTCCAAAATTGCATTATAGATACTAGGGGCAAACGAGACAGAGAAAAGGACTCAAGAGAAGAACGAGAGTATGAACAGGATCAGAGCTCTTCTAGAGACCACAGAGATGACAGAGAACCTCGAGATGGTCGGGATCGGAGAGATGCCAGAGATACTAGGGATCGAAGGGAACTAAGAGACTCCAGAGACATTCGGGACTCAAGAGAGATGAGGGATTATAGCAGAGATACCAAAGAGAGCCGTGATCCCAGAGATTCTCGGTCCACTCGTGATGCCCATGACTACAGGGACCGTGAAGGTCGAGATACTCATCGAAAGGAGGATGCATATCCAGAAGAATCCCGGAGTTATGGCCGAAACCATTTGAGAGAAGAAAGTTCTCGTACTGAAATAAGGAATGAGTCCAGAAATGAGTCTCGAAGTGAAATTAGAAATGACCGAATGGGCAGAAGTAGGGGGAGAGTTCCTGAGTTACCTGAAAAGGGTAAGGTTTTTGACTTGTCAATGAACTATGTCTTATATAGAAAGTATAACATCTCCTAAGATTTCTAATATGTTGTTTCTTACATTCGTTATCATTTTGTCACAGTAATTTTTAATTAATTGAACTTATAGTCTTCCTTATAAATTCCTAATTGGAATTACTAATTAAAATAGCAGAAGGTAAATGGAGCTTGAGCTAGACCCCCCCAATTATATCCAGTCATGCCCGTCATCTTGATTAATGTAGAACACTAAGAAAATCACTATCAGACAGGAAAGTAGAATCACAAGGAAGTTACTTTCTTTTAAATAGGTATAAATATGATAAAATGTTCATTAAATTAAAGTAGAATTAAAGTGGTGGGTTTTCAAAATTGTTGGCATCAGAAATGACTGATTTGTGTATTCTTCAGTATTTGTACTTGCTTCAGACCCTGTCAAACTGCCACATGACATTATCTTGAGCCATTTTTCTTTTCATAAAAAGTATTTGCCATCACCCAAATGACTTAAATATATTGTAACTATTTCCAAACTGCTGAGACTTAATTATCATGACCTCTCTTTACCTCCACCTGCTTTTCTCCCCTCTCCCCAAACACTGCTGCAGAACTTTGATCACTTTTATTCTTTCCATTGGTCTGTTAGTCAATCCTTGGTCAGTATTACAGCTTCATATTTGTGTTGAGGGTCCTTTAGCTTCTTTGAGCTGCCTTGTGTTTTCCTGACCTTTTACTTTTTCATGTCAATTTTAGAAAACAGTTTTTAATTTCATAAAAAATTGTTGGATTTTTATTTCAAATGCATCAACTTAATTTATAATATTTCCAATATTTTTTAGATTTTTTTTCCCTGGGTATCCTCTATTTTTGTTGCCATTGTAAATAGTGCTTTTACATTTTGTAAGATAAAAAAATTTTTTAATTATGCATTTACATGGTTCAAAATTTTGAATGTATAAAAGGATATATAGTGAAAAGCCTCCCTTGTACCCTGACCACTCTTTTGCCAGCTTTGTATATATTCTTCCCAAAAAACATTTTACTCAAGCAAATAAATATCCATTTGATTTCCCCTCTGGATTTACGCAAATAATTTTTAAAAACACTGGAAAAAACTATGTACTGTTTTATATCCTACTGTTTTCAACCAGTAAAAATATCTTTCATGTCTTTCTTTGTGGTAAACAGCTCTTTTCTTCTTTTGGCACATGTTGTCTATTGTAGAATATACCATAAAGTCAGCAAGTGCTGCATTACTGGGTATTTTGGTTTTCCAATCTTTATCTCTTTCAAACAATGCTTTAGTGAATAACTGTGTATGTATGTCACTAAATGGTGTCTTTTAAAACATTGCATTTTCTAATGCTCTGTTGGTACATGGAAATGGTAATTGGCATTTGTATATTAATCTTACATTTAAATGATGTTGCTGTATTTTCTTGATCTAATTAGATTGTCTTAACAAATGTTCCTAGGAACAGACTGATTTGGCTCTTTTCTGATTATTAATTTTCTATCAGTAACCTGCTGAGCATCTTTATCAATACAGTGTTAAATATAAGTAGAGTGGGCTTTGCTTTGTTTCAGATTTTAAAGGATTGTTGCTGGCATTTTATTACTAAGTATGGTGTTTGTGGATTTTTTGCAGATGCTTTTTATTGCGTTAAGGATTAAGTTCTCTCGCCCCATTTTAATTGTCAGAAAATACTCTGTTGAAAGTCAGTTCTTTGGGAAATGTATTTGTTAACTCTTATTTTGTGGCTCAGTGGTCTGTTTTTGTAAGTGTTCTACATAGGCTTTCAAGGGAGTTGCATTTGTAATTGTTGAATGCAGAGTGTTTCTCTAAGATAAAGTTCGTTTAACTACACTTTCAAATCTACATGTAATTTTTCTTAGTCTGCTTGTTCTGTCATTACAGAGAGGTGAGTTAAGTCTTCCACTATCATTGTGGAATTTGTAGATTTGTTCATTTCTTCTTATAGTTTGATCATTTTTTTGTTTGACTACTTTGAGGCTTTGCTCTTAGGTACACATAAGATGAGTTATTTATTTCTTTATTCATTATAGAATGACTGTTTATGCCAGGTTCAGGTTGAGCATCCCTAATCTGAAATTCTCCAAAATCTCAAACTTTTTAATGTATTTTCTTTCTTTCTTTTTTTTTTTTTCAACTATAGCCACTAGCAGCTCTGATAAAATCTAGCCATTTTGAGAGCTGACATAACACTCAGAGGAAATGCTTATTGGAGTATTTTGGATTTCCAGTGTTTCAGATTAGGGATGCTGAATCAATAGAATGCAAATATTCCAAAATCCAAAACACCTGTGGTCCCAAGCGTTTCAGATAAAGGGCATTCAGCCTGCATTTTTCTTGAAGATTGTTTTGCTGGCAGCTGTCTTTTGGTTAGTATTTGTTTGATATATCTTTTTCCATCCTTTCAGGCTTTTTTTTTTTTTTTTAATGTAACTCTAAACAACATATAGTTTTAGACACAGTAAATCTCCTCGTATCTTCTTTCATTCTTAACTTTCAAATTTTTCATCTCTTTATCTGTTTTGCCTCTAGGTCATATTCTCAGGCTTAACTTCTAGTTTACCAGTTCTTTCTTAGATGCATCTGATTTGATGGTTAACCCATTCATTCCTAGATGTTATATGTAGCCTTTTTGTAGTCTTTAAAAATGTTTTACATTTTTTCTTCCTGGTCTTTAATTATTAAAATATTTTTCATATCTATTTTGATTATTAAAATACCCATAGAATCATGCTGCAATTCTTTTAGGTCTCAAAAGCCTGTTACATTTATATTCTTTGTGTTTTTGTTTGTTTTTTAAATCTTGGGGAAGTGCTTGTTGATTCTGACTTTGGGTGGGTTAGTTTGTCATATGTTCTTTTAAGTTTGGAATGAACTCATCTCTATCAAGATTGATTTGTGGTAATTCTATGACGTTAAGGGCAGGGCCCTCAGAGTTTCTGTCGGTTTTTGCCAGATATTCCTAAATTATCACAGCCCCAGGACTGCTTCTTTCTCTACTCCTAACCCTCCCTGCTCAAAAAAGGTGTTTTTTTTTTTTTAAATTTCATTTTGTTTTGAAGTAATTAGGAATTCACAGGAGATTGCAAATAAATGTACAGGGAAACTTTGTTTATCTTTCTCCCAACTTCTCCAGTGTTAACATCTAACATCCTACCTGTAGTATAGTATCAAAACCAAACAACTGACATTGGTACAATCCATAGAGTTTATTCAGATTTCACCAGTATACATGCACTTGGGTGTGTGTCTGTATGTAGCTTTATGCAGTTTTATCATATGTGTAGCCTATTTCCACAGTCAAGATACTCATCTATAATATCCTAAGGTTGCCTTTTATTACCCCCTTATAGCACCAATTCTCGCCTGGCCCCCGGCCCCGACCCCTGGCAACCGCTTATGTGTCCTTTATCCTGTAATTGTCTCATAAATGGAATAATGCTGTATGTGTCCTGTTGAGATTGACTTTTTCACTCAGCATAATTTTTTCTTGGGGTTCATCCAAGTTGTTGCATGTATCAGTCATTTATTTTTATTGCCAAATAGTATTCCATGGCGTGCACGTGCCACCGTTTGTTTAATTGTTCACCCATTGAAAGACATTAGTGTACTTTGCAGGTTTTGGCTGTTTCGAACAAAACCACTGTGAACGTTTGTTTCCCACATATGTTAATGAAAATTTTCACATGCAATTTAATGTCATTAACCTTGGTGTTCTATGTTGGAATGTTTTCACTCTAAACTGTATTTAAGCAATAATATATGCCCATTTTTTTTTCATTATTTTTATATATCTGTGAATTAGATATGAAGACATAGTGTTTTTTTTGGCGGGGGGGACAGGTTAACTTTAATGAATCTTATAGTTTTATGATTTTATCGTATGACTTTTATATAGATAGAGAAAACTGGGACTTTGTCTACTCAGGTCAGTCATTGGACACCTTGGTTGTTCTGATTCATTGCTTGATACTCTTTTCAGGAGTGATTACCACACTTTGGAATATTAAATATATATATTAGTGGTTTTTAGGAGGAAAGATTGTGACTGATGAAATTTGTTGAATAAAGTGTATGTGGTAAACATTTGTGTGACTGTCCTTTGTTTAGGAAGTCGAGGCTCAAGAGGTTCTCAAATTGATAGTCACAGTAGTAATAGCAACTATCATGACAGCTGGGAAACTCGAAGTAGCTATCCTGAAAGAGACCGATATCCTGAAAGAGACAGCAGAGATCAAGCAAGGGATTCTTCCTTTGAGAGAAGACACGGAGAGCGAGACCGTCGCGACAACAGAGAGAGAGGTTTGTCAAACAGAATTTTATTAAATAGTGAACAATATCAATTGGGTGAATTGTTTTTTAAAACAGTTACCAATTTACTTTTTAATATAAAATATATTTTAAGGCTTGTGCTTGATGACACACTTGAAACTATTATATATACTCATATAATCTTTGTTCACATGGTTTGGGAGGGATTATGTCAATAGCTAGTGACCAGTACCTACTGGCAACAAAGTGCAAAAACTTGGGTGCCCTGCTGTGTGTCTCTCATCTTAACCAAATAGCTTACAAATCTTTAAAGAATGTAGATGGTTGGGTTCCATTCCAGGCAATTCTGATTCAAGAAATACCTAAACTTCACATCTGAGTATCCTGGCTACTCACTCATTCGCTGTGATCAATAGAATTTTATAAGGACTTTCAGAGAGGAGCAATAAAAAAATAAAAATAAATTAAAAAAATGATAGGGCTAGGGATTGTTTAGAGAAATATTTTATTTGTATTCTATCCTGAGAAGATACGATATTTGCTTTAGCTAATTTTGCATTCTTATATGTCTTAAGCTAAAACCTTTTCTGTTTATCTATCAGATGATCTCTTAAATCAATTTTGAAGCAAGATTAGGAAGCACTTTTAAGAAGGGTTGTAAATACTTTCTTTGGCAATTTGGCAAGCTTTTGTTTCTGTACTTATTCGGGCATTAAAAATTTTATGAAGGTCTTACTAACCTTGGCTGAAGTAAGGTTCACTATAATGCCTAGATTAATATAGCATGAAACTTGATGGCCCAGAGAATTGAATATTGATACTTTATTATGGGCTGAATCAAAAAGGTAATATTATATCTTGATTGGTTAATAGTAGAAGAAGAATAAAGTTTCTAAGGCATCGTCTACTTTTGGGAGCATAGATAGGATCAGAAGTAGGAGAATTGATTGGGTTGAGTTTGTATGGTAAGCCTAATGCATTTTGGTTAAAAGATATGTAGAATTTCCTTAGTTACAGATAGGGCTGGAGTTTCTATGTTCTGTTTTGATATCTGAAATTATTTCTTTCCTGGGACTTTTAGAACTGATGATGCTTTTTTTAAAATCTCTTTTTTCCTTTTTTTCTATTTTCATATCCTTGCTCAGATTTTTCTCATCTCATGCCTGAATTCAGTAGTACCATTTGGTTTCAATCTTATGGTTAGTTCAGCCACATGTATTGATCTTCTGCTAGGTGCCAAGAACTCTGATAATTGCTTTACATATATTCTGACTTAATCTTTACAATATCCTTGTAAGTGTAGGTGTGATAAAACAATTCATGTTTTCAGAGTTTTGGGGATTAGATCTAAGAGTAGTAAGATTACAATATTATAGAGAAGTAGGTTCCATAGCTGGAATTCAAACTCAGGTCTTCTGAGTTCAGTTGTCTATTTTAATTTTACTGTAACTACTTCAATAATTATCAGATATATGATTGAAATAAAAATATATTTTGGAGGCTAATGAATATTTTACAAATATTTGTTGAGTACCCATGTTAGGCACTTTGCTAGGCACTTGAGGTACAATAATTCTTATCCTTGTAGAATTTAATGGGGAGAGGGAAGAACTCCCCATCCAAAAAAGCAAAGTAGGATGAATGCTACTATTCTATATAAAAGTTCTGTGAGAAGACAAAGGAGCAAACTCAATTCTGAGCAATTCCAAGAAAGCTGCCTAAAGAAGTGACATCTGAATTAGGGCCTGAAGGATAAAAGGAAACTATAGAAGGAGCACTTTACAGGGAGAGGGTACAGCATGTATAGACACCAGGACTGAAAGAAACATGTGCTTCGGAGTAGTAAGGAATTATGTTACAAGATTGGAGTCAGAGTATGCTATAATTGGCAAGGTAGAAAAGAAGCCAGAGAAAAGGACTGATGAAAGACTATAGGCCAGGTAGTAAATGACCTAACTTTAGCCTAGTCAGGCTAAAAATTTGATTTTAATTGCCTTTCACTGCCTACAAGATAACTGCTTTTAAGCCATTGGAAGAAATAATTTTCATCAAAAACATATTAAGGATGTTGGGAAAGATTGAAAACAAGGATACCAATTAGTTAGACTGTTGATGACATGGGCATCTAAGAAGACCTGATCAAGGTCTGAGTTAATAACTATATCTGTGGGGACAGAGAAAGGAACAAAGAAATATTTTAGAAGTGAAGTTGATGGTACTTGAATATGATGAGACTTAGGCAACTCAGAGATTATCAGCTTTAACGAATTGGTATGTCGTTTATTAAAATAAGGAAATGTGTAAGTAGAAGCACATCTTTGAATAACACATTTTGGGAGAAAGATAGGGGAAGATAGTTTAGACATACTAAAGTGATGCTCTTATATTCTTTGCATTTTCCTTTGAAGAAAGCATTGATATTTTGGTTGGGAAAATAAAATATATCTCCCATTAAAGCATGTCTGAATAGTCTATTTGCTGATATTGCTGTAATTAGGAATTTAAAGTATGATTTGCTATAAGTTATGGTATTGAGTTTGTTTCAGGTTATCTTGTAATGATTATGATGTTGGTATGACTCCTTCAAACTAGGAATTCAGACAATACAAAAGATGGGTAGATAGCATTCTAGGAATCCAAAGTATGATACAGAAGAACCACTTTAAGTTGGTTTCATCAAAAGTAAAAGCATTTAAGAAAACTGACTTCTAATGCATCTACCATCTCTGTGACATTGGGAAGACAACTCTGGAGCATAATTTCTGTTTTTAAATAGAAAGGGGGAGAGGCGACTGTAGGATTTCATTTTGATTTCACTTTAAAATGCTATGATCGTTTGTATCTGGGTCTATAACCTCTGAAATAGTAAAGACAGATAGATCTTGTCTTTTTAATCAGTGATTAGGAAGGGAAATCCAAAATACCATATTGAACCCTTCCTAGAAACATCCTAAAATTATTCTGCTTAATGAGTTGATGTTAGATGTTCCACTTACCAACCTGTTGGCCTTATTATTATATGATCTTTATCGAACAACCAGTAGATATATAGTATGTAAATGGAAACATCACAGTAGCCTAGATCAGACTACAGTAGTTGCTTTGAAAAACGGCTATCTCTTTGAAAAAGTTCATGCCATCCTCTTATACGTTTTTTTATCCCAGACTAATTTTCTGCTCAACAGGGTATTTGGGCAGCATGCATTCATTTACTCTGTTTATGTGATGTGTGTGTACATGGAAAAAATTTAAATAAAATGTGATGAGGTTATCAGTTAACATTTTAAGAAAACAGCTCTTCATCTGAGTAGTCATTTATATAATTAAGTAAAGCTTCTAATTTATTAGTAATTGGTTATTAATTACAAATATATATCACTAATATGAAACACTTTTTACATTTATTTCAAGATTGCTAGACATCATTACCCTTAATATTATAGTTCATGATAAGAGATTGATATTGCAGCAACAAATTCTGACATATGTTTTGTTCACTATATTTTCCTCACATAATAGCTGCACTTTGATTTGTATATATTTTGGCCTGAAATTAGAGGTGTGACTTACGAGGGAAATTTTTTTTTTCCTTCAGCTCCTATGTTCTACACCTCCTGCTGCCCCTATCCTTTGCCACCAGTGTTCTCAGGTCCTGCTGGGGGGACAGAGAAGATCAGAGGTGAAGGGTAGAGATGGCAGAAAGTGGGGTTGGAGCAGTGGGCTGGAGGTAGGGTAGGGAGCATGCAGAGAAAGATCAAAGGTGGATCAGTGGGGAGTGGGGAAGGGGGTTGACGGGGAGCAGGAAACATGGTAGTTAGAGGGCAAATAAAAATTATCTTTAAAAAATTTAAGGTCTAGGGGTGATTGTTACTTGGATATTAAGTTAAAATTAAATATGCTACTCGGTTTGTAATTTGTTGCCAGTGTGACCCTATACACAGATAAAATGTAAGATTTACCATGCTGTCTTACCAATAGGTTATCTGTCAAATTAATCACTGACAAAACTTGATTTTCATTGTAGATCAAAGACCAAGCTCACCAATTCGACATCAGGGAAGGAATGACGAGCTTGAGCGTGATGAAAGAAGAGAGGAACGAAGAGTAGACAGAGTGGATGATAGAAGAGATGAAAGGGCTAGAGAGAGAGATCGGGAACGAGAACGAGACAGGGAGCGGGAGAGAGAGAGGGAACGTGAACGGGATCGGGAAAGAGAAAAAGAGAGAGAACTAGAAAGAGAACGTGCTAGGGAACGGGAGAGAGAAAGAGAAAAAGAGAGAGATCGTGAAAGGGATAGAGACCGAGACCACGATCGAGAGCGGGAAAGAGAGAGGGAGCGAGACAGGGAAAAAGAACGGGAACGAGAAAGAGAAGAAAGAGAGAGGGAAAGAGAGCGAGAACGGGAGAGAGAGCGAGAGCGAGAACGGGAACGAGAAAGAGCGAGAGAAAGGGATAAAGAACGAGAACGCCAGAGGGATTGGGAAGACAAAGACAAAGGACGAGATGACCGCAGAGAAAAGCGAGAAGAGATCCGAGAAGATAGGAATCCAAGAGATGGACATGATGAAAGAAAATCAAAGTAAGAATAATTATCAGTCAGTTATTATATGTATCTGGTGTTTAAAGTTTTGTTATCCAGCACTTTGGGAGGCCGAGGCAGGCAGATTCCTTGAGGCCAGGAGTGGGCAACATGGCAAACTCCATCTCTACAGAAAATACAAAAATTAGCCGGACATAGTGGCGCATGCCTGTAGTCCTAGCTACTTGGGAGGCTGAGATGGGAGGATTGTTTGAGCCTGAGAGGCAGAGGTTGCAGTCAGCCAAGGTTATGTTGTTCCAGTCCAGCCTGGGTGGAGACCTTGTCTCCAAAAAAAAAGGTTTTTCAGTTGTCTAGAAAAAATAATTTTTAAATTAAGACAGGAATCAGTGAACTTGTATCCCATCACATCCCCTAGACTAGTCACCAAAGGATATCACCTGTGCCATTGTAATGATCCTTCATGAGTTTTATGTGCTTGTAATTATGGAGTCACTACCCCTAGGCTGCAGGAAGCATTCACAATGTTTTAGAACTGAGGGAATCCTTGTAATCACTGCATGGTTCAAAGATGAGAGAAAAGAAAGTGTCTTCTCTTGTGCTGTGTAGTAGTTCTTTGGGGTCAAAAGATGTGTTCTTGGTGTCTCATATATCGAGGGCATCCCCCCCCCCCCGCTCACCCCCTTTTAACCAAAAAAGCACTTACTTGCTCAAATATCTAGGAAGTTGGAGATTAGCTTTTGCTTGTTCTGATGTGGCTATATCCAGATTCTCAAACAAAGCATTAGCAGTTTCCGTCTCTCCAGTTTCCCTCTGTATTAATTTCAGTCTCAGAAAGGTTTTCTCCAAATGATGGCTAAGATGGCCCCAGAGTTGTCCCTGTCAGCTTGGCAGTCTTCTCTGTGTTGGGGCTGTCATTAGTTGATGGGGAGACTGTAATTGACTAAGCTGATCACAGTGTTTGTGAGAATTCTAGACTCCAGTTGGTCAATTTTGAAGTTCTATGGGTACAAAACAAAACTTTTATTAGAGTTAACTGCTTTTTTGCCTCCAACTGGGATAAACACTGGTTTACCTTGCCAAAACATACTGAGAAAATAATTTATGTATCTTCAGTTTCCTTGCTCCTACCTCCAGCTCGTTTGCCACAGGGTGAATACAGGCTCCCTACTTTAGGCTTTTTTCATCCTCCCTATTGTGGGTTATGGTTAGGGCCAAACAACACAGCACAGAAGTAGAACCTTCTTCCCTTAGGTCTTGGCTTCTCTTTAATCTGCAGCCATGGTTTTCTGTAGTACACCCCCTGGATTACTTTCCTGCTTTCCTCTCCTTACATTTTGAACAATCTTACCTGAACATAAACTTCAGAGGTACCTTTTTTAACACATGGAGGCACAGGTACATATTCCCGCCCTCCCCACCCCCTACTTTTCTGACCTCTTTATTTTCTAAGATTAAAATTCTGAAATCTTTGTTATTTATCTTTTATTCAGTCCTATGTTTTCATTAATACAGATTGAGCATCCCAAATCCAAAAATTCAGAATTTGAAATGCTCTAAAATCTAATGCTTTTTAAGCACTGACATGACACTCAGAGGAAATGCTCATTGGAACATTTCAGATTTTCAGATAAAGGATGCACAACCAGTAAGTACAATGCAAATATTCAAAACCCAAAGCATTTAATGGATAAGGGATACTCAAACTTTATTTTTTTCATGCTTCTGATATCTGCATATAATAGCAAAAGTTTTTCTGGTTTTTCATGGTTAGACAATCTGAGAGTTGACAGTGACCCCAGAAATTTAGAAGTTGAATAACTCTCTAACAGAAACTACGTGAGATTAATATCTTAATCTTTCATTAACTGTATTGTCATCTCAGTAGTTCAGTTTATCCAGCACTTTTTTTAACTGCTGTTATGTAGAAGGTTTGCCAAATTGCCGTATTTTATTTTACTCTAATTGTGTTTATTTAGGTATTTCCTAGAAATAACTTTTTCTCATGTAACACATCACCACATAAGTTAGTAGCCTAAAACAACAACCATTTATTTGCTCATGATTCTGTGGATTGGCAGTTTTTCTTGAGCTCAATAGAGTGGTTGTTCTACTGGTCTCACTTGGAGTAACTCATGTATCAACATTCCATCTGACAATGCAGCTGGGCCTGGAGGCCCAGGATTGTCTCACTCATGTGTCTGGCAAATAGGACATCTTGTTTCTCCTTCACTTGACCCCCTGAACTTCAGTAGTCTAAACTCTGCTTTACATGTGATGGTATAAACATAGCAAGAGGGCAGAAGCTGAAGCGGCAAGGCCTCCTGAATCCTCTTCACATTTGCACAGTGTCACTTTCACCCCATTCTCTTGTCATAGCGTGTCATTAGATATGAAAAATGGGGAAATAGGCCAGTTATTGATGGGAGAGGAGCCTTGGATAAAGTAGTACACAAGCTTGGGCCTGTGAATTGTCATATTACACCTGGGGCCTTCTCCACATGGTTGCTCATCTATATAAAGGAGCTGTCTAGGATATACATGTGTTGCAATGTTTTTGTTTTATTTTTATTTCAATAGCTTTTGGGGTACAAGAGGTTTTTGGTTACCTGGATGAATTCTGAGATTTTAGTGCACCTGTCACCTGAGTAGTGTACATTGTACCAAACATGTACGTTTTTGTCCCTCACTCTCCTCCCACCCTCCCCGTTCGGAGTCTCCAAAACCCATTATATCACTCTGTATGCCTTTGCATACTCATAGCTTAGCTCTCACTTACAAGTGAGAGCAAGTTGCTGCAAAAGACATTATTTTGTTTTGTTTTGTTTTTTTTAAGAAAACAAAATGGCTAAGTAATACTCCATTTTTTTATGGCTTTTTATGGCTAAGTAATATTCCATGGTTTCATGGTGTATATATACCACATTTTCTCTATCCACTCATTGGCCAGTGGGCACTTAGGTTGGTTCTATATCTTTGCAGTTGTGAATTTTGCTGCTATAAACATACATGTGCATGTGTTTTTTTCATAGGATGACTTCTTGCCCTTTGGGTAGATACCCAGTAGTGGGATTGCTGGATCAAACATCTCCTTTTAGTTCTCTAAGGAATCTCTATACTGTTTTTCATAGAGGTTGCACTTATTTACATTCCCACCAGCAGTGAATAAGCATTCCCTTTTCATCATGTCTATGCTAACATTTACTGTTTTTTTTACTTTTTAATGGCCATTTTTGTAGAAGTAAGGTGGCATCTCATTGTGGTTTTAATTTGTATTTCCCTGATGATGAGTGATTTTGAGCATTTTTTTCATATGTTTGTTGGCTGTTTGTATGTCTTCTTTTGAGAAGTGTCTATGTCCTTTGTCCACTTTTTGATTGATTGTTTATGTTTTTCTTGCTGATTTGTTTGACTTTCTGATAGATTCTGGATACTAGTCCTTTGTTGGATGCATAATTTGCAAGTATTTTCTCCCATTCTGTGGGTTTTCTTTGTTATTTATTTTGCTGTGCAGAAGCTTTTTAGTTTAATTAGGTTCCATTTATTTCTTTTTGGTTTCGTTGCATTTGCTTTTAGAATCTTGGTCATGAAGTCTTTGCCTAGGCCGTTGTCCATAAGAGTTTTCCCAGTGTTAATTTCTAGAATTTTAATGGTTTCAGGTCTTAGATTTAAGTCTTTGATCCATCTTGAGCTGATTTTTGTTTGAGGTGAGAGAGATCCAGTTTCATTCTTTTACATGTGACTTGCCAGTTTTCCCACCACCATTTAGTGAATAGGGTGTCCTTTCCCCATCACGTCTTGTATGGTTTGTTGAAGATCATTTGGCTTTATTTCTGGGTTTTCTCTTCTGTTCCATTGGTCCGTGTATACAGTATGTTTCTTAATTTTCGACCATAGTATTTATAAACAAACAATGTTAATGAAAAAACAGGTAGTCAAATTTTGATGAAAATGCGGAAAACACTAGAATAAGTACCCAAGAGATATAAAACGCTACTTATTTAAAGCTCAACTAAGGAACAAAAAGTATAATGAGCATATGAATTATTTTATTAATTTGTCAACAAGAAAGTGATTTCCAAGAAAGGAAAAGGAACTGATTTTACAGTATACCCACAACATATCTGGCTCTGGGTTTATGACATAACTAATTTATTCCTCACTGCAGTTTTATGAGATGGACTCTCATTTCCCACCCACCCAGCCCCACCCCCCCATTTTCAGATGAGGAAACTAAGGTTCAGTGACTTCGAGGACCTTTCCAAAGGCTGCATAATAACTAATGTAGTTGTAAGTTGAACTCATAGCTTTTTTACTTCAAAGCCAATATTAGGTTTTCTCATTCAGCTCTGCAGCGTAAGGCATTTTTATATCATAAGAATGCAAAATTGCTGAATGTTTGTATTAGAGGGTACATTAATATATTGATTTCTGTGCTGCATGTTACCACCTTGCGGTATTTAAATCTGGCAATTTTCACTTGAGTATTCTACATGTATAATGAAGAAGAAGAAGAAATGTTGTGTATTTTAAGTTCACAATTCTTAGCAAATGAAGTAAAGAATTTTTATTAAAGACACTGAATATCCTTTGTATGATACACCTCTGGCAATATTGCTTTTCTACAATTATATATTCCAGTTATAGTAAAGAGATACTAGTAAAAACAAAGAAATCTCTTTTTGCCCCCTAGAATTTTATAAATTGTGTTTGCTTGCCCAATTTAGGAAGCGCTATAGAAATGAAGGGAGTCCCAGCCCTAGACAGTCTCCAAAGCGCCGGCGTGAACATTCTCCGGACAGTGATGCCTACAACAGTGGAGACGATAAAAGTAAGCAAACTCTGTTTTCTGTCTCTCTATATTCATATTCATTTGTAACCATGAAACCATCCTTTCATACTAGTAGGAACTGATGAATTAAGATTTTTAAAAAGTTGTCTTGCTTTGCTGTCTCTAAATATCTCCTTTTGTGACTAAAGTATGTGTTAGAGTACTGTCATTTTCTACTATTTATAGTAAAGCCATATTTTTATTTTGACTAAAATTATTGTCATTTTAAAAGTTTTAAAATGATCTTGATCTCTTGACCTCGTGATCCACCTGCCTTACCCTCCCAAAGTCCTGGGATTATAGGTGTGAGGAGAGATTGGCTTATTATAATTTATATGTACCATGCAGTGGTTATTAACCTGGTGAGAGTGTGATTGCTTTTATCTTTTATATAGATGAAAAACACAGACTCTTGAGCCAAGTTGTACGACCTCAAGAATCTCGTTCTCTTAGTCCTTCACACCTCACAGAAGACAGACAGGGTAGATGGAAAGAGGAGGATCGTAAACCAGAAAGGAAAGAGAGTTCAAGGCGCTATGAAGAACAGGAACTCAAGGAGAAAGTTTCTTCTGTAGATAAACAGAGAGAACAGACAGAAATCCTGGAAAGCTCAAGAATGCGTGCACAGGACATTATGGGACACCACCAGTCCGAAGATCGAGAGACATCTGATCGAGCTCATGATGAAAACAAGAAGAAAGCAAAAATTCAAAAGAAACCAATTAAGAAAAAGAAAGATGATGATATTGGAATAGAGAGGGGTAACATAGAGACAACGTCTGAAGATAGTCAAGTATTTTCACCAAAAAAAGGGCAGAAAAAGAAAAGCATTGAAAAAAAACGTAAAAAATCCAAAGGTGATTCTGATATTTCTGATGAAGAAGCAGCCCAGCAAAGTAAGAAGAAAAGAGGCCCACGGACTCCCCCTATAACAACTAAAGAGGAATTGGTTGAAATGTGCAATGGTAAGAATGGTATTCTAGAGGACTCCCAGAAAAAAGAAGATACAGCATTCAGTGACTGGTCTGATGAGGATGTGCCTGACCGTACAGAGGTGACAGAAGCAGAGCATAGTGCCACCGCCGCTACTCCTGGTAGTACCCCTTCTCCTCTATCTTCTCTTCTTCCTCCTCCACCGCCTGTGGCTACTGCCACTGCTACAACTGCGCCTGCAACTCTTGCTTCCACTACAGCTGCTGCCGCCACCTCTTTCAGCACATCTGCCATCACCATTTCCACCTCTGCCGCCCCCACCAGTAGTACCACCAATAATACTTTTGCCAATGAAGACTCACACAGAAAATGCCACAGAACACGAATGGAAAAAGTAGAGACACCTCATGTGACTATAGAAGACGCACCGCATCGCAAACCTGTGGATCAAAAGAGGAGCAGCAGCCTTGGGAGCAATCGAAGTAACCGTAGTCATACGTCTGGTCGTCTTCGCTCCCCATCCAATGATTCTGCCCATCGAAGTGGAGATGACCAAAGTGGTCGAAAGAGAGTACTGCACAGTGGCTCAAGAGATAGAGAAAAAACAAAAAGCCTGGAAATCACAGGAGAGAGAAAATCTAGGATTGATCAGTTAAAGCGTGGAGAACCCAGTCGAAGTACTTCTTCAGGTAATAAAATTGAATTATGATCTAATCACTGTTTCATAGGTTAGTATATTTTATACGTATTTTAATTCTAAAGTAATGCTAAATTGGTTACTTTACATGTTGCCTTAAATTTTATGGAACTTTTTAAAGAAAAGCTTAGCTGCCCTATCGAAATGTTACCTGTTACCACATTAATACCAACATTATAATAGAAATACATACAATAGTGTTAATCAGTTTAGTATCAGGATTTTAGTAGTATGTCTTGGTGGAAGGGTTTATGTGTTCAAGTCCCTTATCAATGCCTATAATTTTAACCTTCCTGCTATTCTTCATGCAGTCAAGGCTGCCTCTTTTGACCACAGAAAATAAGATAGGGGAGTAGGAAGAGATCAAATAATGGAGTGATTAGTTCTATTAATGCTTAATCATTTTATGTACTTCTTGGAAGATATTTTATGGTTATAGTGGAAATAGACAAGGAAACTTTTTTTTTAATTTATTAGAACTTTGAGAGAGGAATTTTTCTTAAAATGACATATATTTGGATATTTATAGAGAGAAATATATATGTAGAATATAGAAATATATAGAACATATAGAGAATATGGAATGTAGAAAATTACATAGAATATGGAAAAAGGTAAATTATGTTTTAAAGGATCCTGAAATGAAACATTTTGTTTCTATTTTATCGTGTGCTAATAACTCTTTGTATATGGTATATTTATTTTAGATCGCCAGGATTCAAGAAGCCATAGTTCAAGAAGAAGTTCTCCAGAGTCAGATCGACAGGTCCATTCAAGATCTGGGTCATTTGATAGCAGAGACAGGCTTCAAGAGCGAGATCGATATGAACACGATAGAGAACGCGAGAGAGAGAGGAGAGATACGAGGCAGAGAGAATGGGACCGAGATGCTGATAAAGATTGGCCACGCAACAGGGATCGAGATAGATTGCGAGAACGAGAACGAGAGAGAGAAAGAGACAAAAGGAGAGACTTGGATAGGGAAAGAGAGAGACTAATTTCTGATTCTGTTGAAAGGGACAGGGACAGAGACAGAGACAGAACTTTTGAGAGTTCTCAAATAGAGTCTGTGAAACGCTGTGAAGCAAAACTGGAAGGTGAACATGAAAGGGATCTAGAAAGCACCTCCCGAGACTCTGTAGCCTTGGATAAAGAGAGAATGGATAAAGATCTGGGATCTGTGCAGGGATTTGAAGATATAAATAAATCCGAGAGAACTGAGAGTCTGGAAGGTGAGTGCTACCTCTTTTTCGGTGATACTGCTTTCTTTCTTTTCAGATTTCATGGGAAACAACTATTTTCTTTTGAAAGGGCATCCACTAATAGGCAAATTGACTCCATTCTCCATTCTTTTATAGGGGAAGTAGATATCAGAAGGAAAAGGCCTATAAGATAGAGACATATATATATATATATTTTTTTTAATGTGGTCCCCTCAGTAGTACCATTAAGGCAGATTTGGTTCACACAAACCTAAATGAAATAAAAGATTGTTTAGATGCAATGCGTATAGATGTTGAAGAATAACCATCACATCCTTTTCTTAGATGTTAAAAAAATAAGATTACAAAAATTCAAATGACTTCTTAGTTCAGAGAGGGATTCAGATAATTATTAGTGAATCTCTATTTTCTAGGGCAGTTTAGAACAAATATACGAAACAATAACACTACCTGAAACTGTGTTTAATGTCAGATTGACTAGAATCCCACTGGTACTCCCCAGTCTTAGAATAGGAACGCTAAGTCCATATCAACCTTTTGGCCCACTCAGAGCCAGCCCCAGCTGTGTGAAACCTCACTCTCCATGCTTCTGCTCTTTACCCTTCAGTCCCCATTTACTAGACAAGCTGACTCGTGCCTTTCCATTCTCTGCCCTTCTTTGTACCACTCATGCCATTGCCTGATAGACCTTTTTCTTTTATCTCATCTTTCTTACTCAAACTTCAAGTCCCAATTTATACATTATTTTCTCGATGAAGCCTTCTCTGCTCGAGGCACTTACTGTTTCAAATTCATCTCTTCATATTACATTTTCATCTCAATTTTGAGTATAAATAGCATCAAATCATGAAGCATGGTTCTGATGGAGGTACAACCCTGGGATATAATTGAATATAATTGAATTAATCATTATAATAGCTCTCTGTGATTAAAGTCAGTATCCCTCATCTCTAAAATATATAATTTGCTAGTTATGATCACAGACAATATAGCATAGAAATGTATAGCTGAATCACTTGCTATGTGATGTAAAGTTTTTACTCACTTAAAGTAGGAAGATGAGTTGGATCACCTTGAAAAATGAAAAATCCTATTGTGTGCATTTATGTTGAGATGTATGTTTATATGACAAAGTTACTAAAATTGGTTACCTTAGAAGTGACTTAGTGAGGATATGGGGAGATTACTATAGAATTTAATAACATGGAAAATCACTAGAATGACTAGAAATGTCTCATAACTTCTTATATTTTATTTGCTGCAAATTCATACCTATGAAGCATACGGTTACATTTTGAAACTTAGTATTGTAGATTCAGTGAAATGTATGGTTAGCTAGTGATTATAAACGTTAAGTGTATTCTGTAATTTTAGGATTAAGTTCACAACTAACTCAACAAGAGACAAAGTTTAGCATAGGTGGTTGAAAAAAAGTTGGTAAAATAAAAAAATAGAACATACGCTAGTGGTACTCACAAAGTTATTTTTAATTGTATTAAAGCATTCTTCTAAAAATTGTGTTCACCAGTGAAAAAAGATCATTGAGATAGGGAGGAGGAATTGAGATGTAGAGAGAGAATTAATGGCACTTCTTGTATTTTTACCTCACTGCTGTAAAGTTTATATAATGAGCTAAATAATATGAACTAAGATTTAAGCTTCAAGTAAATTTTTAAAATAAGTTTGCAAGTTTTTAAATTACTTTAGATAAATTGTGAAAATTTGAAAATGTAACTTCAAAATCTTTTGAAGTTAGATTTGTCTGAGTTTTAAAGTTTTAAATTATCAAAAATTAACAACACACAATCAACATTAGTATGTTAGTAGTAGCTTTTATTTGTCATAATTGTGATCTTATAACCTGTTCTGATAATTGCTGTCCAGATTGTATTCTTGCTGTTAAAATTTAATTTACCTAATTAAATTTTATTTTTGTTTTCTTTTGATACTGTCAAGTATTTGAATAATTAAGAGATGCAGTTTTCTGATGAAAAAGATATTTTTCGCATTGCTATAATGTGTGTACCCTCTACCTTTTGGTTTGACTTAGTCATCCCCTCCCTTTAACATTGCCTTTGATCTGAAATTAATTTGTCTGTTTAGCAGGAGATGACGAGTCCAAGTTAGATGATACACATTCATTAGGCTCTGGTGCTGGAGAAGGATATGAGCCAATCAGTGATGACGAACTAGATGAAATTCTGGCAGGTGATGCAGAAAAGAGGGAGGACCAACAGGATGAGGAGAAGATGCCAGGTAACTATTTGCAGAGGTGGTTAAACATGAAAATTACCTGTTATATGGTATTAGAGTATTCTTACCTTCTACTCTGTAAAAATTGACCTAAGGCACTTATAATTTTTCCCTTTATATTTTACTTAAGGTTGAAAGGCCAATAAAATGAAAATTATAGCCTATATGCCTGCCCATTTTTAAGTAGGCATTGTCTGTGAATTAGAAAGGCCCTCATTTAAAATAGCAAAATTCTAAAGTTTATTTTCCAGAATTTAAGAATCATATTATATGACTTGGAATCTAAACAAATACTGATTGTCTAGCAATGTTCTTTCTACATGGTAGGCATATGGTACAAAGCTTCACAACTGTGGTGACATAAGCCAACTTTTTAAACAACCTGTCAAAAATTTACAGTAGTTGAAATTATATTTGAACACTATATACCTCTATCAATTTTCTAACTTTGGTAATTATTTTGACTTACAGTACTTTGCGTGTTACCAGAACTCACTCTAATGATTATGCCATGAAGCAACATCCCTTAACATTCCTCTTGAATCATTCCAATTAGCTTCTGATCGTTACTAACAGTGTTTTTAAATCACAGTGAGGATCTTTTCTTTGATTATATAAAATATGAAATTTTTATTTTAATTTGCTCTTATGTTTTGCAATTTTTTCTACTGATGTAGAAGGTATGTATGATTGTTATCTTTGTTTTTTTCTGGTATTAGATATTTCTAAGTAGAACATTATTTCTTCAACTGTTCCTTCTCAGTGGATGGATTATTTGCTCTCAGTGTTAATAATAGTCACTCTCTGACTCTTAAAAGAGATTTCATAATGAAATAGTTGTTTTTAAAAATTAAAATGTATGTGTACACACACTGCAAACACATATACTCCTAGATTTAACCCTTAAAAGGATTCTGGTACCAAGTTTCAAAAGATTAGACCTAATCTGAGTGAAGTCAATAGAGTTCTTTCATTGGGGATCTCCCATAGAGTTAAAATGAGTTATTCGTTTGGGTGGGTTGGGTTACCTGTTTTCTTTTGGTGGGAAGGTTTTTTATTTGTCAGAGTCCTTAGATTCTGAATATTATATGGGAAGGCTTTTATTTTAAGAATAGGACATTTTTGGTTTAAAGTACTTTTCATTTAATGTTTTCTGTGTTTTCCTTGATTTATATAAATTTCTATGTAGATAACAAGACTGCTATTTCTTGGTGTAAAACAAATCTTACTTTTTAACTTTTTACAGATCCCTTAGATGTGATAGATGTGGATTGGTCTGGTCTTATGCCAAAGCATCCAAAAGAACCACGAGAGCCTGGGGCTGCACTCTTAAAATTCACACCTGGAGCTGTTATGCTAAGAGTTGGGATTTCTAAAAAGTTGGCAGGTTCTGAACTCTTTGCCAAAGTCAAAGAAACATGTCAGAGACTTCTAGAAAAACCGAAAGGTAGTTTCCTTTTACTTTAACTATATACTGTCTGTTAACCATTTAAGATGCCATCTAAAGAGAATTGTGATCTGTTCCAATGTAGTGCTTAACACTGTATAGAAACTATTTTTTGAGAAATCATTTATAGTCATTATTTAACCCTCATGGTCAAAGTTTCTCTTTAAAATTTATTTTGAGAAGGAGAGTTATCCCACAGAAAAGTTGGAAAAAGAGTACAATGAACTTTTTATATTAAAATTACTTATTAACAGGCCAGGTGTGGTGTAGCATGTCTGTAGTCACAGTTGCTCAGGGAGGTTGAGGCAGCAGGAATGCTCCGGCCCAGGAAATTGAGGCTGCAGTGAGCCGTGATTGAGCCACCACACTCCAACCTAAGTGACAGAGCAAGACCCTGTCTCAAAAAAATAATAAAATAAAATAAATAACCAATAAGTTATAATATCAAAGTGCTCAGTGGTTTGCCCTTGGCTAAATGAAATAGAGCCAGGAAAAAAGACTACATATTTTTCATGTCTAAAGAAATTGGGTATTTTGGCAGCCCTTTCCCCTAGACACCTACCCAAATGCAGGTGTGTAGGTTGAGTCTTTAACAAAGTGGTTAAGAGCTTGGTCTGTACGGCTGGATGATCTGGGTTTCGGTAGGCGCACCACCTACTAGCTATTACTTAATCTGTGTGTTAGTGTCATCATCTGTAAGTCAGGAATAATCATACCACCAACTTCCTGTGGTCATTAGGAGCAAATCAGTTATTACAGGCAAAACACTTAGAACAGTTCCTGGCATATAGTAATACCCAATAAATATTAACTGCTACTTTGAAAATATCATACTGATTTTTGACCTTACTGCAACAATTTTCAGTTATTCCAGATTATCTAGCTTATGGATTCTGGTGGTGGGGGTTGTTTGGTTTTGGTTTTCGCTGTCTCTGTCTCATCTAGTACCTACTTTAGTTTATTTTGCTACTTACTAATAGTTTATTAATGGGGAGGGACGAGTAGATGGTAAAAAGAAGGAAAAAGGGTAAAAGGTAAAAGCAACAACATTAACAATTTTATGTCATGTCCCTGAGCGTGAAAGTTTAGTTAGTATTAAATTTTATCGAAAAAAATTGTGTTACGAGTTTTATGAATTCATGCCCTTCCTTTCATCTATGAGCAAAAGCGGTAAATGTTTTTATTTTAATATAGCCCAGTAAACCTAGAGTGTACATGTACAAAAGACATAAAAATTATAATTGTGAACGTGTATTAACCAAAAAATGACCCAAGACTTAGTTCTTGCCCTACTCTGTTTGTCTTGTTTGGTTGGTTCTGTGACCTTAAGCAAGTAACTCCTGTGAGCCTCAATTTAATTTGTAAAGTGATGGAATAAAACCCCTAAAATCTTACCCACCTCTAAAGATATTTGTTTCTGTGACTTTTGCTAGTGGCATTTCAAGTTAAAATCTGGTTTGATTTTGCTACCCATGAAATACAGTTCGGCCCTTGCTTAATGATGACTTAACCTAAATAATGAAAATATACACTGTAAAGGGTGGGGTGATGTGACTAGACAATCAGACCTCTTCTATTTTTGGCTGCTATGGTGGTTATATTAGAGAACTGAATCTTGATTAAAGATTTGTCTTGTTTGCTGCCGTATCCAGGGTCTAATTATCTATCTATATTTTCTGCTATTGCCCAGAAAAGTGCCTGACATACATAGTGGGTATTCAGTAAATATTTATGAAATAACTGATAATGATTTTTCTATTCCATTTGGTCTATTCAAGTGTACCAACATGAAAGAAAACATAATCATACTTCACTTATAATTTTTAAAAGAAACAACTAAAGCTTAAAGCAGAAAACTTACAAGTGTTCTGAAATTGAAATTGCTTTTGTCTAAGTTTTCTAATTGCATTAAGATTAAGTTCTTTTTTTAATTTTTAATTTTTATGGGTACGTAGTAGGTGTATATCTTTGTGGGGTACATGAGATACTTTGATACAGACATGCAATGTGTTAATAATCATGTCATGTGAAAAATTGAGTATTTGTTCCGTCAAGCATTTATCCTTTGTGTTACAAATAATCCAGTTACTCTTTTAGTTATTTTTAAATGTACAATTAAATTGCTATTGACAATAACAGTTTTTACAACAGGGTGTTATAGTCACCCTGTTGTATTATCAAATACTAAGTCTTATTCATTCTTTTTTTTTTTTTTTTGACCCATTAACCATCCCCCCAACTTCCCACCCCTACTACCCTTCCCAGCCTCTATTAACCTTCTACTCTCTGTTGGTTAAGTTCTTTTGAGCTAAACTGTTAAGAATGCATTTAGTCTATTTCTTGAGTAATTTGGTGCTGCTGAGTTCACAACTATGAAGAGACTAGAAATTTAGCCATATTATATACTCCCTGAGGAGGTTTGCCGGTGTGTGTTTTGTAATCTACTATTTTGAAAGCCAAAAATAAGGATCCCAATAAACAGAAATGTGTGCTAATGAACAATTTTCAAGGAAGGGTGTAGGCTCAGTGCATTTCTTTTATATTATATCTGTAGTGGAATGGTAGTTAATGTTTTCATTTTTGTTTTTAGTCATGTGCATATATGACTATATCATTGGTTGGTACAAACATTGGTATATCTGAATCATCTGAAAAACTGCCCCTTTTTTTCCTTAAGGTATTCTAGTCCAACTATGGTGATTCTCATTCTGCAAATCTGGTGGTAGAGCCTAGGGAATGTTTTTAAAACAGCTCCTCAGCTGATCCTGATAGACTCCAGTGTTTGAGAACTAGTTTCGAGCTTTTCTATGTATTTACACCTTTCTTATGTTACATACCTGTTGACTGGGTGTATTACATAAGACTGGTTTCTTGTTAATTATCGAATCTCAATACTTACACTTTGCAGCCCAGAAAATTGAAATCAGCTATGTAGTGCAGCTCCATTTTGTTCTCAGTAAAATGTGTCTTTTGTTTTTACCCAAATGTCTACTGCTTTTCTTTGTGGGTTCTAAAAGTAACCTGCTTGATCGTGTTGTATGAATAGAGGCAATACCTGCTGTCTTTCGTACTCTTGGCCGACTCTTATTTATTTGGATTACTGACTGGTCCTGTTCTGTTATTTTGATTTCCTTTGTGTCTATTTTTAACCCAACTTCTTTATATTTTATTGTATCTTTCCTCCTTCTGGGTTTTTTTTTTTTTTTTTTGTATGTTCAGTGTTTTCTCCCCTACCTTGCATGTTGTGACTTAAAACTAAGTGATTTTAATTTAATATATTGTCCTAGGTTTTTATGGTAACCAAATCTAGGACAAAATTTGCAGGTTGTCTGACTAACACTTAATCACTTTCTTAACTATTTTTTTTAGAGGTCACAGACTTGAATATTGTTATAACATTTGAATCTTGATAGTAGTTGATGGTAAGCAGTATACTGAATTAGAGTTCAATGATTCTTAACTTGAGCATTTCTTTAAAACATCCTTTAAAAACATTCTTTAAATAAATTCCCTGGTGCTGGGGGCAGTGATTCATGCCTGTAATCCCAGCACTTTGGGAGGCTAAGGCAGGCAGATCACTTGAGGTCAGGAGTTCAAGACCAGCCTGGCCAACATGGTAAAACCCCATCTCACTAAAAATACAAAAAAAAAAAATTAGCCAGGTGTGGTGGTGTATGCCTGTAATCCCAGCTACTCGGGAAGCTGAGGCAGGAGAATCGCTTGAACCTAGGAGGCGGAGGTTTCAGTGAGCCGAGATTGTGCCATTGCACTCTAACCTGGGCAACAGAGAGATACTTTGTCTCAAAAAATAAATAAATAAATAAACTTTTAAAAATTAAAAAAAAATTCCCTGGGCTCTACCTCAAGATCTACATACAGTCTGCTTTTCTTATATTTTAAGTAAATTTAAAGTGGCTATCAGAATATTTATTCTTGTTTGAGACTACCAACATAACTACATATTGAAGGTGCTTCACAGAGAATATATTGCCTTTAATATGAAATAATTTTCACCAATGTTGCTAACTTTAATAAAGTATAGAATTTGTAGAAGATTCAGTTAAGTAGTGGGTAACCCTTTTCTATTTTAGTAAAACTTAATGCATGTTTATTTTTTTTTTGAAAGACACAGACAATCTCTTTGAACATGAATTGGGGGCTCTCAATATGGCCGCATTACTACGAAAAGAAGAAAGAGCAAGTCTTCTTAGTAATCTTGGGCCATGTTGTAAGGCGTTATGCTTCAGACGGGATTCTGCAATTCGAAAGCAGCTTGTTAAAAATGAGAAGGTACTGTTATTTCCTTGGAAAAAATACAAAGTGAATAGTGTGAATTTTTCATTTGGTTGTTTTATTTTTCATTTGGTTGTTTTAAATTGAGATTGCAATCCTACGTTTTTATCAGTTTGGTTTCCTGATCTTTTACACATGTAAAAGGAAGCATGCCATTAAAAAGTATAATAGGCTTTGTTTTACTTCAATAGTATTAATGAATATTTGTTTTAATAAAGAAAGTTTAAGATATTCTATTTCTGTTAAATGTTTTTTGTGAAAAGTTTTCAACAAGCAAACATATTACAAAAATTTATTTAAATTGAAACTCAAGGAAAAAAATTTCTTAGAGTGGTGAGGATATTTATGAGAATGTACAAAGTTGGAAGAAAGGGAAGTAAAGTGACCCTATATAAGCATTTGCGAGGAATAAAGAGATTGCAAAGTAAAAGAAATAGAAATTAGATTTGGAAGAGATCTGTTAATGAAATCTGGTAAACCCAAGATGAAAACATTTTAGACTCTTTGAAGTTAAGAAACTGGGATTTTGGGCCAGGCGCGGTGACTCACGCCTGTAATCCCAGCACTTTGGGAGGCCAAGGCAGGCAGATCACGAGATCAGGAGATTGAGACCATCGTGGCTAACACGGTGAAACCCTGTCTCCACTAAAAATACAAAAAATTAGCCGGGTGTGGTGGCCAGCGCCTGTAGTCACAGCTACTTGGGAGGCTGAGGCAGGAGAATGGCGTGAACCCGGGAGGTGGAGCTTGCAGTGAACCGAGATCGCGCCACTGCACTCCAGCCTGGCAACAGAGCGAGACTCCGTCTCAAAAAAAAAAAAAACAAAAGAAACTGGGATTTGTATTTGGGGTGGTGAATGAGTGGGCACAGGTGGTACAGACTGAGTATCCCTAATCTGAAACTTTCTGAGGATCAACATGACCCTCAAAGGAAATGCTCTTTGGAGCATTTCAGATTTTGGATTCTTAGATGGGGATGCTCAACTGGGTACATAAATGTAATACAAATATTCCAGAATTCAAAAAAATTTCAAAATCTGAAACATTTCTGGTCCAAAGCATTTAAGTTGAGGAATACTCAACCTGGATGACAAAAAGAGAGTTGGTGTGATTCTTTGCTTAGAAAGTTTAGAGTAATGATAAAATGGTTAACTTCACTAGCTTTTTACGTAGGGGCAGTTAGGAAAACAGAATTATCTTTGACTACGTAACATTCCTAACAAGAAGTTTCATTAAAGAAAAATACTCAGATTTAGGGCAATGGGTAGGCGGGATTCAATTTGTAAAAGACAGAAGAATGAGTTTATCGCCAAAGATTAAAATGGAAACAAATATGAGGAATAGGCAATTTTTAAAACACGTCTTGACTATATAATCAAGTTTTCCTCACTTAAAGGTCTGGTTCAAGATTACTTTGACAGAATCACAGTCATTCTCCTTTGCCCCCCTGATTTCAGTATGCACTTTTCTTTGTTTTGTATTTTGTAACATTCCCTGGTCCCTTCTCTGTGACAATAACTTTCCAAAAAATGCTAATGTAACTTTAAGTCACAATAATATAGATACACATTTTAGTATAAGGGAGGTAGTAGTTCTTCAGCATACTGCATGATTAGCTGTCTTCTAAAGGATTTATTCAGTTCTCGAGCTCACTTTTTATGGGACATTGAAAGATTGGTAAGGAGTATAGAATAGAATGTTGGGCTTACAGAAGGAAAAACTATGTGAGGAAGGAACTCATGGCACTTATCTTCGTAGAACCGAAGGATTGTCAAGTAGAGGTAAGATTGAATTACAGTGTAGCACCATAGAAGAGTTTTCATTTCATCACATGGAAGAAATAGTGCCATTCAACAACAGAATGTGCAGTGTGTTTTTTGTTTGTTTTGTCACTGGAAATGATGAAGTAAAAACTAGTTACCTGTCAGAAATTGTTGAGAGGATTCCTCCTTTAAGCAAGAGGTTAAACTGGGTGCCCTCTAAAAGTTTCTTTTCAAAGATTTATTGAGCCCAAACCCATTTTCTAATTTTGCTTTGAAATCCAATAAAGCTGATTTAATTTAATATCCAAAATGAAATATTCTTATAACTTTGATATCTTGGGTAGAGGTTAATCTTTCCTATTGTCAACTAATTATGTACATCTTTTTTAAAGTTTGTTTTTGTTTTCTTCAAATAGGGAACCATAAAACAAGCTTACACGAATGCCCCAATGGTAGACAATGAATTACTTCGATTGAGTCTTCGGTTATTTAAGCGGAAGACTACTTGCCATGCCCCAGGACATGAAAAGACTGAAGATAATAAACTTTCACAGTCCAGTATCCAACAGGAACTGTGTGTGTCTTAAGACCGAAGTTCAGTATGGTATTTTTGGTACTGTCTTCTTTCAGCAGTGCATATTCTTTTGCAAAGTTCTTTGGTTTGACAAGCATTAGTGACAAAGGCAGAAAAGATTTATCAGCCGTGCTAAAAGAGCAAAGAATTTTGATCTTTAGAGACACTCGTTTTGGCTAACTTAAGATTTTATGTCAATTTTTACATAGTCCTTGATACTCATGCAAAATAATGTGAAAACATCTAGATTCAGTAGTTTATGCTGCGCCTTTTGTTAAAACTGAAGATTTTGGGAAATGGTTGTCACTGCTCTTCCAGCCTATGAATATTTTTGTGAAATGGAACCATGGATTGATGTCTGGATCATCCATACAGAACCAACAATTGTATTCAAAAACAGTATGTTCATCAAAGTAATTGCTCACATTGTGCAGTACTATGTTGTACAGACCATGTGAAAGGGAATACTGGTCTAGCTAACATGGTAGGTTTGTAGGCGAATCTCTAGCAGAAGGAAGCCAAAATATTTTTTTCCTTTTGAAAGTTTTTTAAAAATTATTTCATGGGTCTTTTTTTTAATTAATACATGTGCATTGTTACAATGTGTGTTGGATGTCTTTTGACTCTAAATGCTTTTTTTGTTATCAGAGATTGTGTACTATTTTTATTTTTAATAAATGTAACCGCTTTCCTTGTTTTAGATTTACTTTGCTCTTCATTAATCTTATTCTTGATGTTCTAAAACATTAGTTATCAACATTACATGTTTCATGCTTCAGATATTTTACTGCTTGTGTCCTTATTGTTGGATAGCTTTAAACAGAGTTGATGTACTGCAAATGTAGCTTGTTGATACTTAAGGCATCTTCTTGGAATGTGGCTTTTGAAGAAAAAAATTACTCAAAGCAAACCAAGAGTTAACAAACCTAACATAACCTGAGGTTTAATATTCTACTGTCATATTTTTTAGAGCTATAACTTTTGATTATATTAAACTGCCTCCAGCTGTACTACGTAAAACAGATTTACTTTTCAAAATTACAGTATACCTGCTTTGTTCTGTATGTATATGTTTAACTCATGAAGTGGACTCTTAGAAGGATTTGAAATGGACTCTGGCCACAGAATTTGTGAGCAGACAGTAGCAGTGATAATAATAAAACAAGGCAATCAAAATTTAATTTTATCATGCCCTCTCACAGGGTTTTGTTATAATTGTAAGCCTATATTACTTGTGTTAGTAGTTTTGTCTCTATAGGTAACATAATGATGGTGGTGCAAAGTTTCTGTTCCAGAAACGTATGTTGTAAAGTTAATTTATACAAGATAGCCGCCAAAGGAAATGGTCTTACTTGCAAATGACTTTGAAAGCATGTATAATTGCACACAGAACAGGAGAAAACTTTAATCAGAATTTCCTTGTGTCCTTTTCCTTTACTAAGTGTTTTGAATTAAAAAAAAAAAAGTATGACCTCAGAGAATGAATACTATTTAGGAAGCCACTTCCTGATTTTAGTGGATAGTACTGTTCTCTGTAGCACAAAGATTTAAAGTCCTAGAATTTCTAATCCTAGTTCTCAGAATTGTAGAATATGACAAAAATAATGGTTTCCCCATTTGTCCACTGACTTCAGGGATATTTCACAAGTTATTTATTTATAGAATGAAAACTATGTAGTTAAATCTGTCATTCAGTTAAACATGTTGTCTTTCAGTTTGAAATCTTTTTGTTATATTGCAAAAGAAAATTTAGAACTATTCCTTTGTTCACTCAGTCACAGCATTCAGAGCTTTGTTTCCAGTGGAAATGTACTGTTCAGTCTCATTTTCTTTTAATTCAACCATTCTCAGTATTAGTAACATATACCTATAAAATTTTTATAAAGCAAAATTTTTAATTGAATTTCTCATAAAAGTTCTTGGGCCATAATTAAAGTCTCAGTTAAACTAGTATTCCCGAAAAACAATCTCCCAGTCTATAAATTGTTCGCTAGTACAGTTAAAAGGTCATCTATCTCATAACTGATGACTCAAGTCGGTCCAGTTGCCATAATTGCACAATTGGATTCCAGCTGCTGGTAATAAGGAATTGTCTAGATAGATAAAGGGCAAGAGTATGTCTGCAATCCAAAATAAATGAGAGTTAACACATAATTAGCTGTTTGATTTTTTTGGCAGCTATCCTCACGATTTAGTAAAGGGTCTACTAACAATACCCAACTTTATTTAACAAAGTTTTGTAAGCATACCTAAGTAGTAACTTGATATGCTGAAAAATCTGACCTGTCACTTCACTTCACTCTGACCAGTAATTGCAGATTGTCTTCACCATCCTAACCCATGACTACATTAGGAGTTTAGGACTTACTAACTTGAAAATCTGTGACATTGGTAGAGTATACCATTTTACTCCTCACTGTCCAATTGTGTAAAGATTAAGATACATACTATTGTTGATGATGCTTTTACACCTCAACTTGCTGTTTTAAAAGATTATATGAACCCCTCCCACTTTTAAGGATATTCCCTTTTACTGATTTTCCCAGCTAAAATTATATAGCCATCTTTCTAAATATTGTATTTAAATCTGATCTAGAACTTGCCTTATTTTATCATTTTTCTTTAATAATCTCCAATAAACTTTGTTTATTCATTAATTTTGTTGATTCTTTCCATTTGAGTATTTTGAATGACACTTTGGAGAATCCAAGTTTAAATGGTGAAATATTTTTATTAAATAACTTGCTACATGCATCTGTAAACATAATTTCTCAACTTTATTGAGCTGTTTCTTTCAGATTTTTTCTTTTCTAAATTATTTTTATAGAGATGGGGTCTCGCCTAGGCTGGTCTCAAATGGCCTCAAAGCCATCCTTCCTCCTTGGCCTCCCAAAGTTCTGGGATTACAGGCATGAGCCACCATGCCCAGCCCTTCTTTTTTTTTTTCAGAGGCAGGGTCTTTCTCTGACCCCCAGGCTGGAGTGCAGTGGTGGGATCATAACTCACTGCAGCCTCCAACTGCAGGGCTCAAGGGATCCTCCCACCTCAGCCTCCCGAGTAGCTGGTACTACAGGTGTGCATCATCATAACTGGCTAATTTTAAAAAAAAGAAAATTTAAAAACAAACAAAAAAACACTTTGGTAGGCCAAGGCCGGGAGGATTGCTTGAGCCCAAGAGTTCAAAACCAGCCTAGGCAACAAAGTGGGACACCATCTGTGCAAAAAATACAGAAATTAGCCAGGTTTGGTGGCACGTGCCTGTAGTCTTAGCTACTCCGGGAGGCCGAGGCAGGAGAATTGCTTGAGCCCAAGAGGTTGAGGCTGCAGTGAGCTGTGATGGCGCCACTTCATTCTAGCCTAGACAACAGAATGATATCC
>NW_012111031.1:6314509-6319119 GCF_000951035.1 Colobus angolensis palliatus
GGGAAGTAAACAGACATGAATAAAATGTAAATTGTAGTCTTGCTGTGTTGCCCAGATGATCTTGAACTTCTGGCCTCAGACAATCCTTCCATCTCAGTCTCCCAGAGTGTTTGGATTACAGCCAATAGCCACCACCTGGTTATACTGTGATAGAAGTACAATTGGAGTAGCTTTGGTAAAAACGGGAAGTAAACAGACATGAATAAAATGTAAATTGCAGTGACTGCAATTAAAGAAAAAACCAAATGGCTGAGATGAGAAATAAGTGTAGCGATTGGGAGTTGGGTACTACTTCAGATTATCAAGAAGGTCTTACGTATGAGATGAGTCCTAAAAAATGAAAAGAAGCTAGCAAAGAGCAAAAGGGGGAGGAGTATTTCAGGCAGAGCGATGGGAGTATGCAAAGGCCTAGGAAAAGAGTTGGTGAATTCCAAGACGAAAATACTAGTGTGGCTTAGCATTGGGTGGAGGGGGTGGAGGTTGCTAGAGAGAAGGTCTAGAACAGTGCTGTTCAACAGAATGTTCTACAATGATGGAAATACTCTGTAAGTGTGCTGCCCCCCCAAAAATGGCCAATACAAGCTTCATGTGGCTTGTATTATACACTTGAAATGTAGCCAGTGTGACTGAGAAACTGAGTTTTAAAATTTTGTCATTACTTTTAAATACCTATATGTGGCTAGTGGCTACCATTTGGGGTGGTGTAGGTATATATCTTGGCAAAGCCTTGTGGAATATGGAAGTGGTTCACAAAGTAGAGTATAAAACAAATTCTTCTGTACGTTCTAGTTACTTTCCATGGCAAGTGGTACTGATTGCTTTAGTTTACTGTGGCAATATAACATTTCCTTTTAGAATAAATGTTAATAACTAAACAAATTAAGTAGTCAGGTAGTGTGGAAATAGGACAGAAATTACTGGTGCTCAGATAATTGAAGTTTAGAATATGCAGGCAATGTATGAAGTTGGAATTTCATTTGAAAGCAAAAGTAATAAAGAATAATGAAAGGATAAAAAGGATTCAATAACCTCAAAACAGGCAAGCAGAAGAGAAAAAAGCAATTTAGAACAGGTGAGAAAAATAGAAAACACATGGATGTAAGCCCAAATGTATTCACAAATTATGTTAAACGAAAACAGATTCAGTATCCAATTAAAACACAAAGATGATCAAACTGCAGAAAAACAACTACATGTTGCTTATGAGACTGACCTAAAACATAGTGAGCTTTTAAGAGTAAAAGGATGGAAAAAAGACACACCATGTAAACATCAAGAGAAAACGATGTTAATGTTAATCAGTTATCCCTATGTATTTCATATGTATTGCTGTAGTGCTTGCCAAATGCTGGTTTTCTAATTCCACTGTTTTTCTACACTTACTGGAATTCCCTTATCCATTTTTTTCTACTTTATTCACTTATTTATGTCAGTATAAATTCATGGATTCCTATTTTATTTCATGGTATAACTCATTATTGCTCAAAATGTCCAAGTTTTAGACTTGTTAATTAACTTCTGTGTGTATGTATGACAATTCCAATATTTAATGCCAATTCAGAATCTGTTTCTATTGTGTGTTGTTTCTGTTGGCTCTTTTTCATGTTTTCTTCTCTACTCTTACGCCTGGTTGTCTTTCAATATATGCCAAAATAGTGTTTGCAAAATTGTTTGTAGAAAAAAAGTTGAAGTCTAAGATGCTATTGTCCAGACGCAAGTTTTGTTTGCTTCTGGGATCACTGTCAGACTGAAAACATCTTAATCCAGTTTTAGAAACTAAGACGATCTGAGTCCCCAAGATGACCGCGTCTTGGCTGCAGTTTATGCATGGGCACTTGTAGCTCACTGTCATTCCCAGGGTTCAGCCTTTGGGGTCTAGATCCAAAGTACAAGGGTTCATAAGAGCCTCCATTCTTGGTGGATCCCATGTGCCAATGTTTTCTGCCTTCCCCAAGAGGACATCATAACTTACAAACAGTTCCTCAGTCTCTTTTCCAGATTTTTAAATGGCACCTGGGCAAAATTGACCCCAAATGTCAGGTTTACCCCTGGGTATCTATCTCCTGAATTTTGGCCCAAGAATTTTTCATCATCTTACTGACTTGTCGGTGTTCAAGCAGAATTTTTTAAATAAGTGTTTTGTCCAGCTTCTCCAGTTCTTAGGGTGAAGTTGTTCTCAATTATCTAGTCTCCCATTACCAGAACAGTTTAATTTTTTTCTTTACTTCCATTTCATTGCTTTAGTATTTCTCCATTTGATTACCTGTACCTCATTTGGTTTCCCACAGTGTGTATTTTTCTTTTTCTATAACTCCTTTCCTGAGCTCATGTTTTTTCTTTCTGTGATTTCATCATCTCTTCCTTCTGGCTTCTTGTTTTGTGGACTTTCTTCATGGAGGCAATTGAATCACTAGATTTTAATATTCATGTTGAATTTTTTTTTTTTTTTTTTTTTGAGACAGCATCTCTGTTGCCTAGGCTGGAGTGTAGTGGCATGATCATGGCTGACTTCAGCCTCCACCTTCCAGGCTCAGGAGTCTTCCCACTTCAGCCTTCCAGGTAGCTGGGAACACAGGCACACGCCACGATACCCAGCTAATTTTTTGTTTTAACATTTTTGTGCAGACAGGGTCTCCCTATGTTGCCCAGACTGGTCTGAAACTCCTGACCTCAAGCAATCCTTGACTCGTCCTTCCAAAATGTTAGGATTACAGGTGTCAGCCACCATGCCCAGCCTATTCATGGTGAAATGTCACAGAACAATGCTCATCTCTTCTATGAAATTTTTCAGATAGTGAATATTGTTTATCTGTTAATTTTTGCAAATTTGTCTTAGTTTTTTAATAGAGTATCTTTGTATCAGTCTTATGGCAGTTCCTTTTTCTTACTTAATACTGGATGACTTGTAATATACCGTTGTTTGCAGGAAATCAGCTATGGTAGCCTTCCAGACGTCACACACATGCTTCATCTTTTCTGCTGATGTCATAGAAGCATGCTGGCTCTTGTAAATAGGGTTCCTTGTGATTGCTTGTGTAGGTGGCCCTTTTTCCTCTCCTCCCCTGAACAAACCAGGTCCAGGAGAACCTCCACAGCCAGTCTTGCTCTTCTCTGCTCCTAACTGATTGTTCCAAACAAGGGACATAGCTTTTGTCTTTCAAGGGGAACCCTCATATTCAAAAGCAGTATTTTTTGCTGAGATTTGCCACTACCTGGTCCCTCTCAACTCTTATTGCACTTCTCCTTTCACTGTCTCCTCATACTATTTCTGCTAAATCTCAGCTGTTTTGGCAGCCCTTATGTCTATTTTGACATCTGAAGACTGTATCTTATCTCCCAGATTCACTGGAAATAAGCTTTATGGAGATTTATACAGTCTTTTTGTTGCTTTTATGCAATTTATACAAGAAAAACGGACATATGCAGCATGTTCCTACTAAAGTTCTTTCCAAGCTAAAATTCAATCCAAAGGTCACTTTAATCCTCAGGTTGGATAGTTCCATCAGGATGCATTCTTAGATGAACACCTATAATGGGTTAATACTTGGGATTATGGTATCAATATAAACCAAACACATAAATGTGTTTACGAAATAAAGGTTATATGATGTTATCCTGGTAGGTAGGAATCATATTCTCTCTTTAGTCACATTTCCTTTACAAATCATATTCTCTCTTTAGTCACATTTCCTTTACAATAACTATCACATGGCTACCTCTAAAAGTGAAGGAGGCTGGCAAATTGAGCATTTCACTTTTCTAGCCCCCTTATTAGAAATGACCAGAAGGGATGAGAGTTGGGTTATAGGTGTTAGCTTTGCCAGCCAACCAATAGTGTCTTCCATAACTTCAGGAGAAACGTAAGTAAGGAGAAACAATGGTACCAGTTAAGGCCTGTTGATGCCAACTTCATAAAGCTAAATAGTAGTCCAGAATCCAAAACGAGTTCTGATTCTAACTCTGCCACAAACTGGCAGAATGACTCTGTCAAGCCATTGTACTTTGGCTTCCTCATCTATCAAGTAAGCAGGTGGTAGAGAATCCTAGGATTTAAACAGAAAGCTGACATACAATAGCTCAGAGACATGCCAAAGATGTGTTCGTTTCCTTGTCAGGAGCTGAGAGCACCATTTAGAGTACAGGGTAGGAAAAGGTCTCATTGTTTAATAGCAAGAGGAATAGGGCAGTATTTTGACTAAGGAAATCCTCTAATTGCTTCTCAAACCCTTTTGCATCACAGACAGATTTTAATGCAGGGTAGGATTTCTGGGTCAGGATTTTCTCCTGATACTAACGTAGAGCGTATGTGTGTGTACATAAAATTATGGGCCCCTCTCCTTGAATGTGGATTGAACTTGACCAACTTCTAACGAGTAGAAATGGTAGAGGTGAAAGCATGTGGCTTGAGAGCCTAGGTGGTGGCTTGTTTCTTGGAATATTCATTCTGGGGAATGCCCAGATGCTAGGTCATGAAAACATTTCAAGCCACCCTGAGGAGTCCATGTAGTGAGAGGCCCAAGGCCTCCTGCCAACAGTCGTGTGAATTGGCTGTCTTGGATCCTCCAGCCCCAATTAGGCCTTCTTTAGCTTAGTTTTCGGGTTTTGTGTTG
>NW_012111031.1:6319274-6390844 GCF_000951035.1 Colobus angolensis palliatus
AGCCTCCCAAGTAGCTGGGACTACAGGTGCCCACCACCGTGCCCAGCTAATTTTTGTATTTTTAGTAGAGATGGGGTTTCACCATGTTGGCCAGACTGGTCTTGAACTCCTGACCTCAGGTGATCCGCCCGCTTTGGCCTCCCAAAGTGTGGGATTACAGGTGTGAATCACTGCGCCCGGCCTGGATATGACATTTAAATCACACTTTTTTTTACATTTTTCTGTTTATATAGATGTTTTAAAATAAGCTGAATCTGAAGGATAGCTGGGACCTGAAGCCTCCTGGACTATAACTTGAGCATCTCCCATTGTGCATCCCTCGATCACCCTATATAAACTCTAACTGGCAGCAGAATTCTATATCCAAGAAAACTGAGTCAAATAACAAAAATCTACTCAAATTAAATGACATAAACATGAAAATTGCTGTGTAAACTGTGAAGTACTATATAATGCAAGATATCTGTGGCCATCATTTCCATCTTACCAGTTATTTGTAGAGAAGTAGTATGGGCTGAATTGTGCCCCCCAAATTCATTTGTTAAAGTCCTAACCCTTATCTCAGAAGTTAACTGTATTTGGATACAAAGTCTTTGAAGAAGTGCCTAAATTAAAATGAGTCCATTAGGGTGGACCCTAATGAATGTGACTGGTGTCCTAATAAGAAAAGGAAGAGATACGAGGGGTACGCTGTGCACTAAGGGATGAGCACGTGAAGAAGCAGCAGCAAGAGGGCTGCTACCTGCAAGCCAAGAAGAGAGGCCTCAGAAGAAACCAACCCTGCTGAGACCTTGATCTTGGACTTCCAGCCTCCAGAACTGTGAGAAAATAAATGTCTGTTGTTTAACCCACTTGGTCTGTGGTATCTTGTTAGGGAAGCTCTAGCAAACTAATCCAGTCAGCTTCCAGTGCTGTCACTTCGCCAATTTGTATATTCCCACAGCCACAGTTCAAGTATAGGTTTGCATCATTTTCTTTTAAACATTCCCAAAATGAGATTTTCATTAAGCACTATAAATTGCATTCAGTTGCCTTTAACTATATGACCACAATCTATCTACAATTAATTTAACCCAGCACTAGTTCATTCTAGCATGACAAAAGAGTTAGGGCAAAACGCCCTTCCATTTTTACAGGATACCTCCTTAGCACATGGAGGCAGGAAGCAGGGAATTACACCTTATTTCTGATCCCTAAAGTGTGATAAAAAGCCTCAGAATTGTATGAAATGAATATGAATAATAATTCTAATTGTAAAGTACATTGAGTTTGGAAACTAATAAAAGGCATCAAAATGATAAAAAAAAATTGGTTAATACTGAAGATATGGATGAATAGATAGATTGATGATTGATAGATGGATAGACAGATGATTGTAGATAGACAGATAGATAGATAGACAGACAGACAGACAGATAGAGCTCGTCATTTCTTCATTTGGACCATTCAGCAGCCTCTTAGCTGTTGCTTACTACTTGGACACTTTCAGCTCCTTCTTCCTAATTTGTTTTCTACCCTAGACCCAGAAAAATATCTGCAAATTATCTGAAAATACAGATAGGATCGACCTGGTTTCTGGCTGCGGCCCTGCCATTATCAAGTTATATACACTTAGGGCAATCAACCTCTGTGAGTGTCACTTTCCTAATTTATAAAGTAAGGCGGTTGGGTTGTATCTTAAGTTTCCATGACTTTCTCTGTCACTCCTCTCAAGATACATTCTTGGCACTTTTTCAATGAAACCTTTCTCTTCCCATTCCAAGTTAACTGTTCTCTCCACACTTTGTTTTTGTCTGTTATAACATGCCCCTACAGTACATTGAACTAGTACAGTCTCTATGACATCACATCTCCTAAATTAGGACTTCAGTTGGTTGTATGGGTGTCAGCTCATTTTCCATATTATTGGTAAAAGATAAGCATTGGCATATTAAAATTTAGAGTTTATTTGAGCAAACAGTGATTCCTGAATCAGGCAGTTTCAAACCAGAAGTGGTTGGGGCACCACCTGAGGTGGCTGCAATGAAAGCTTCTAGAGGGCCAGATGCTGAGCAAAGACACATTTTGATTGGTTAAGTTTGAGCAATTAGCTTGTTGGAACTATCCCAGTGGGAAGTTCAAGACAATGTAACTAAATGCCAGTTAGCTGTCTGTGATTGGCGGAACCTATATTTCATTTCCTTTTAAATTCTGAGTTAGAGGCTGGGCGTGGTGGCTTATGCCTGTAATCCCAGCACTTTGGGAGACCAGCGCAGGTGGATCACCTGAGATCAAGAGTTTGAGACCAGCCTGGCCAACATGGCTAAACCCCGTCTCTACTAAAAATACATAAAATTAGTTGGGCATGGTGGCAGGTGCCTGTAATCCCAGCTACTTGAGAGGCTGAGGCGGGAGAATTGCTTGAACCCAGGAGGGGTAGGTTATAGCGAGCCGAGATTGTGCCATGGCACTCCAGCCTGGGAGACGGAGCAAAACTCTGTCTCAAAAAAAAAAAAAAAAAAAAAAAAAAAAAATCTGAGTTAGGTTTCAGTTTGCTCACTTAGGAACCCAGGGCACTGGAGCCACCTTAGTCTAACAGCCTCCCATGTAGTTATTTGAACAGGATAATCCACTTGAATTCAGGGGCCATTTCTAACTGATCCTTTTAGTCCCCTCTCCTATGCTGTTCCAGTGAACAGCTTTTTCACTTGAAAATGGGGAATGCTCAAATGTTCCCTAAATCAAGTTGTGAATGAAGGAAAATTTGTCTACTATGTCATAAAATTTACGGCATATTTTTTCTTTGGATTTATTCCTTTAACTAAGGGCAGAGGAAGTTTGTGATGGAATTATTAAAATTGATCAGGTTCTAGCTGAATCCACTTCAAGCTTTCATTCTTTCAGGATAGCTATTTTTTCATATTAAGATGTAAATATAGCTATTAAAAATTTATTAGGCCTCATTAATTTTTACTTTCTTATTCCTAGACTTCAGTTCTCTGCATCATTTTCCATGACAATTAAGTTTCATCTGTAGTGATGGGGAAAAAAAGAACAAAATAATTTAAAACAAAAAAATTATTTTTAAATTAAAACTATAATACAGTTTTTTACATAGGTGGCTGTGCTCACAGCTCGACTGTTAGCTGCTTTCTTGCTCTGTTTCATATCCTCCACAGACACACACCGATTGCTTTCCTGTGCACTGCTGTCTCCAGTACAATATTTATGAATTTATTACAACCATTACAAATCAAGGCCAATTGAAGGCAGCAATCAGCTTTGTCAAAATGCTTACTATGGTTAACCAGCTGCCTGGGACATTCACAAACACAGGCTGAGATTCAGAAAGTTAACTGGCAAACCTGTTAACCACTGATAAGCAGTGCTAGAGAGATGATTGCTTAATTAATCTGTGTATTGTGCTAATGAGGATGTTAAATGGGTTCATCCCTGAATTTGATTGTTCACAAAGAATGTGAATTCCCTAAAGGGCAAATATAGACAGGTTTCCTATTAAAACGAACCATCCAACCAAGAAGCTCTTTTAGTCATTTTGAAGTTTAAAAGGGTAGCTGATAATTTCAAAATAACTTCATGACATTTCTAGTGGCTACAAGTGACATATTATTACCATATCTCCTGAAACTCTTTGCCAGTTCCTTTGGGAAATAATTTTATATTACATTTCTTAAATAGATACCGACTTTTATTTTCAATCAAGACTCCTCAGGGTGCAGCATAAATTAAACTTGTGGCACTTATCTTTCACAGGCAGACTTTGGAGGGGATGGGAAATAGCAGATGCCAACAGCATCATCATTCTGTCAAGAATCCATTATGTTAAAAAACATTACATATACAGGCTGGGCATGGTTGTGCATGCCTGTAGTCCCAGCTATTTGGAAGGCTGAGGCGGGAGGATCACTTGAGCCCAGGAATTCCAGGCTACAATGAGTTATGATGGTGCCGCTGCACTCCAGCCTAAGTGACAGAACAAGACCTTGTCTCTAAAATAAGTAAATACATTCATCCAAAATGCAATGTAATTAAACTAGAGGAAGATCATGTCGGAGGGGGGAGTTGCATGTGTGTGCTTAAAGTTAGGAAAGTTCTGTTTACTTTGCAGTGGCCTATCATGTGACATTCAGGGAGAGAGCACAACCCAGACCTCAGTTGATTATGGCTTGCACTGGCATTGCGTGGATACTGGTAACTAGCTGATCCCTAGCGTGTGTCCCTGGGCCTCTTTACCATCTTCCTCTCCCCGTGAAATATCAGACAGATCAAATGTTTACAAAAACATAAAGGGACTCTGTTGCTTGGGTGGGGGCACACGCAAGGAAGGAAACTGTATGATTCAATTCACTTGGTGAAAAGGAAGAGTAGATTTTTCTGCTCTTTGACAAACTGAGTCTGGGCTTCCTTCCATTACTTAGGCCCAGGTTAGGCAGAGATGCCTGTTTTCAGAGTGACTGATAACTACGGGCCATGGATACCATTATTCTGTCTCCCCGACCCCCACTCCAAAAACTGTGTGGAAATTTATTTCTTTCCTCTTTATCTCTCTGTGTGGGAAGAAAAAATTCCTTTGTTTATGATACATAGGATGAGTAGGAGGCATTTTCTTGATCTTGAAAGTGTTTTGTATGCATAAATTGAAAGTTTTTTCATTTATGAAAACGTTTTTTCCTGCTGTTGATGCATAATGTTGAGTAAGTCTTTTTGGTATTTTAACTGTGAGAACAGCTTAAATGCCAAGAATTGAAATGAACCTGCTGAGTATAAGTAATAACTGACTTTAATGACTTTAACAACAGGTTCATAAAACACATTAAAAGGTAAGTTTAAATAATGAACTCTCTGAAATCTAAGTACATACATATTTACATGGTAGATGAGCTGCTTTAAGACTTATTCAGTTGGACAGTTCTATTTTATTTTTTTTAATTATACTTTAAGTTCTAGGGTACATGTGCGCAACGTGCAGGTTTGTTACATAGGTATACATGTGCCATGTTGGTGTGCTGCACCTATTAACTCATCATTTACATTAGGTATATCTCCTAATGCTATCCCTCCCCCTTCCCACCACCCCACGACAGGCTCTGGTGTGTGATGTTCCTCACCCTGTGTCCAAGTGTTCTCATTGTTCAATTCCCACCTATGACTGAGAACATGCGGTGTTTGGTTTTCTGTCCTTGCGATAGTTTGCTCAGAATGATGGTTTCCAGCTTCATCCGTATCCCTACAAAGGACACGAACTCATCCTTTTTTATGGCTGCATAGTACTCCATGGTGTATATGTGCCACATTTTCTTAATCCAGTCTGTCATTGATGGACATTTGGGTTGGTTCCAAGTCTTTGCTATTATGAATAGTGCCACAATAAACATACGTGTGCATGGGACACAGTTTTAAACATTGAAAATTGTGAATTAAAAACATCTATATTGAATCAAAAAGACTTCAACCTAATCTTATCCGTAAGTAGGCTGAAATATTTTATTTGAATGAAAATCCCAAATGCCCAGGGCTTTTTTAATAACACTGAAATGTAATTCATTAGCTTATTTCATAGCTCAGATATTATTGTCCTACACATGTTGCAGTTTGTCTTAGAGGCATACCCTGTCTAATACTTAGCACTATGGTATATTAAAATAGATTGGATAAATGAAAATTACTGGTATCAGTTGGTTAGCTAGGATGTCATTCTGTCTTACATTCCTATTATTATAGTCATTATATAGTTATCAGTATTCAGCTAATGATGTTGAACTTTCCCTGAGTTTCACACTATAGTGTTGCAAAAGTGGCTTACTGCAAAGAACCACCCTTCCCTATATGACTTAGATAAGATATACAGACTTACGACTTTGTTTACCTGTGGTAAGGCCAGACGTCGATCCTCCAAATTCCCATTTTGTCTTAGTCCACTTTATGTTGCTATAACAAAGTTAATACAGACTGGGTAATTTGTAATGAACAGAAATGTATTTGACTCCGAGTTCCGGAAGCTGGGAAGTCCAGGAGCATGCCTCCAGCATCTAGCAAGGGTCTTCATGCTGTGCCATCCCATGGCAGAAGGTGGAAGGGCAAGAGAGCATAAGAGTGAGCAAGAGAAGAAAAGGACTAAAGTCATCCTTTTTTTTTTTCTTCAAGAATTCACTCCTTCAATGGCCTATTCTCTCAATAACAGGATTAATCCGTTTACGAGGACTAAGCCCTTATGATTTAATCACCTCTTACAGGTCCCATCTCTCAACACTGTTGCATTGAAGATTAAGTTTCCAACACATGAACTTTGGGGCACACAAACCATGGAATGCTCTATTTTCTCATAAATGATTTGCTGAACTGTTTGTCCCCACTGACCAATATGGATTAAATACCCATTGACTTGATGTGATAAAAATTTAATCAAGTCAGGAGAAATTTAATCACTCCCCACAAGCTCCTGGATCTTGACCCACCCATGAGCTTAAAGAACAAGGAACAACCCCTCCTTGACTTCCCCTCCTGAAAATCAGCTGATTACAAGACAAGATACTTCCTAACCAACTGTCCCATCACACCATCCATTCTAAGTTCCCACATCTCTCCTCTCTTGCTTTGTTTGCTCTTTTTGTGAAAGAAAAGCCCTCTTTTGCTTGACTTTTGATGCTTCAGGTCATATGGTCAGAGTGTTCTTCCTATTGCAATAGCTCCTTCCCTTATAGCAAAAATCCCCTTTTTTGAAAAAAAAAAGTCTCCCCTTACTTAGGCCTGGATTTGCTTTAATTGACATGGTTTAGGATTTAAAAATATAATTCAGGTGATGATTATCCAGAGACTTTGACCAACAATTGCTGTAAGATGAAGCATGTCTGCAAGTGATATCCACGTTTGTGTGATAATCTCTTATATCAGTGTAGCTCTTTACATTTCACAAAGCTCTTGTGCCCACATTATCAGATTTTAATCCTTATTATGGACTGGAGTGAACCATGAGGGAGAGCTTCCTGATACAAGGAAAGCAGTGCTTGGATGGACTTAGCCAAGGCCACAGTGATGGGTCTGTCCATTTCTTCTTCTCGGGCACACAACTAGCCTACGCCTTTCACCCACTTGCCTTGTGGAAAGATGGATGCAATTTTCCAGGCCCAGCACCTACTGACTCCCATGAAAGCCTTTACACTTTTTCTCTCTGTTCATAAACTGTCTAGACCCAACCAAGAATGCAGCAGAAAACCCCAAGACTTTGCAGAGCAGTGGCTTCACAAGGTGGAAGGGGTTGAACCTCAAATCACTGCTCAGAGGAGAATCACCTGGTCGGTGTGTTAAATCACTGAGATGTGGGGTTGTTACAACAGTACACCTATCCTGGCTAATAAAGAGGGGCTATATATAAATAAATAAAGAAGGGTCAGCAAAACTACTACTCTTTCTAGTTTAAGCTGACAAAAAAAATTATGAAAGGACATTAGAGGGCTGGAGAACCAGGCTTGAATTTATGCAACCAGGAATAGGGCCCAAACCCCACTGCAGGATTGGACCCATGTGGTGGGCACGACTATGCCTCTGGGCAAGGGTTCTGCATCTCACCCTTTATATACAGAGCCCAGATGTTCGCATGAGGAGCCCTGGTACTGCTCCCTCCCTCAGCAGAATGGAGACTGTGGCAGCTGCCTCTTCCTTCTCTGGCTGCTGAATTCAAAGTCCCTTGTAGCAGCTCTGATTCGTGGAGTCTGATCACATGGCCCCAGCTGCAGAGGGAGGCTGGGAAGGTGAGTTTCTCCCTTGATTTTGGGGAAGCACAGATCCATTAGGTGGAGAATCCCCTGAAGCATAGGAAGGATGTTCAAAGATGCTTAACCGAAAGAAGGACAAATATTCACAACAAAATTCAAGTTTACTAACGGCACTTTGACTCTGAAGCACTCTGCAAATTGAATATGGCAACATTGTCAAGGGATACTACCCTCAGCCACTTGAGAAATGAGCACAGGAGCTGTTGGTTGGGTGACTATGTTCCAGCACTTTCCCATTCTGTATCTCATCAGCTTCTCATAAACCTGTAAGGAAGATATTATCAGCCTTCATTTTCTCATGAAGAAACAGGGGTTCACAACAATAACGTGATTTGCTCAAGGTCAAACAGCTGTGACTATTGAACTTTAAAGAGCGCTTTCAACCAAGATGACATGAAGTCTTCATGCATCAATATGCTCTCATCAAAGCAAAACCAGTGCTGCAAAGAGAAATCCAGATTTTTAAAGGATTTATTTTGTGAAATTATCCTTCAACTTCTGAAGTTAGTCTTGTTTCCTCTCTTACCCTTAACTGGCCTTCCCAGTCCTCCTCTTCAATCCAAATTCCCAGCTGCCTCCCAATTTAGATAAAGAGAGAGCTTCTGTAAGGAGCAGAGACTTGAATACAATGAGGTTAGATTATTTGGCAGAAATATTTCATGCTGGTGTTATATATTCCAAAAGGAAGCCTATAATGTGATTGTCTCTTTGTGATGTCAGTAGCCATTGACTATTACTGTCTGCACCCACTATTTTGTTAGCTGTTGCAAAATGATAATAGTCTGATTCCATCATTCTTTCTCCATTTATAAACTGGAAGCCTCCTAAAAAGAGAAACTTTTCTCATCGGTAGCTTGGTTGTTGTGACACAGTTCATACCAGAAAGCTGAGATAAACACTTATTCTTTCCCTCTACTTACCAGTCACCCCTGAAGTTAGTTGAGTTTTTAAAATATATGTAATTAAAAACTCGCAGATTTACACATTTTTGATTTGCTTCAATCCACTGCCATTATTATTCGTACAGATGCTCCAGTTATATCATCTCTGGCCAATAAGAACCTTTTCAAATGGACTCTTAAACATATTGACACAATCCAGCTTTAAAAAAAATAGCTTCCCTATTTCCTATTATTAGAAGATGTTTCAGAATTGTTTTGCACATTTCTTGCCTAAGATGTGGAATTAGTCATTTCCCCAAAGATCCTTGTTTCTTTTTTAGAGACCACGGTCTAAATTCAGTGAACTGAACTACAAAATACATAATACTTCTCTGGATAAATAAAATACACTGCGAATTCTGCTAATTCCTGATGCTTGCTAAAGATGGATAAAGACTTTATTACAGGGGGCCACGGTGATAGGTAGAAGGACCACGGCAACAGAGTCTTCAGATTGGACTCAACTCTGACTCCAACACGAACAAGTGGGATTTAACCAAGGTGCAGAGCGGGGCTCAGTGGATGGAAAATAACTAAGAGCAAACATCAAGGAAAAGGGACTTCTGGTCCAACTGTCTCCGTAGGATTCTTCCTGAAGGCAAGCTAGGATGATTAGATATTGAGGGTGGTCAGATACCAAGGGTGGGGGATTTTTGTACACAGACTCAGCAGGATTCTTGCTTAAATCAGTTTCTACAAGGACAGAGAGAGAAACCCAAGATCAGGCCTGGTCAGAAAGAACTCAGAGACTGACTAAAGCCTTGGTTAGAAGAGAGTCTTCGCTAATACCCATACAACTGGTACAATGTAATTCAGAGCTATAAGGTTTTGACTTCAAATCTTCTATCTTACACCAGTACCTTCCTTCCTTCACATTAAAAATCCTGCTTCCAGCCAGGCGCGGTGGCTGATGCGTGTAATTCCAGCACTTTGGGAGACCAGGGCAGGCGAATTACTTGAGATCAGGAGTTCGAGACCAGTCTGACCAACATGGTGAAACCCAATCTCTACTAAAAATACAAAAATTAGCCAGATGTGGTGGCACATGCCTGTTATCCCAGCTACTTGGGAGGCTGAGGCACAAGAATCACCTGAACCCAGGAGGCAGAGGTTTCAGTGAGTCAAAATTGTGCCACTCCACTCCAGCCTGGGCAATCCATCTCAAAAAAAAAAAAAAAAATCTGCTTCCCAGCAGCATCACTGTAACTGCTCGTTTTCTTTACCTCGCAGCAACTCACATAACAACCTCAGAATTTTGATAGCAACACACATTGCTGCCAACAGTATGATTACTAAAAATGATTTGATTTTTTTTCAGCACTCAGCCTTTTATTTCTTAACTTATGTGAATTTCTTTGTTTCTTATGATCTTCTTAAATACAGCATAATTTTCTATTTGGCTTTGTTAGCCAATCTGAAACTGTTTTCAAAGTGAAGTCTCTTTACTTGCACTGATATGATTGATATAGTTCACTTCCTATTTTTTGTTATGTGGCCTCCTGTTTTATTTGTTCTTTCTGATACATCTTTCATGCTTAGGGAATATATTAGTCCACTCTTGTGTTGCTATAAAGAAATACCTGAGAGTGGGCTATTTAGAAAAAAGGAATTTGAATTGGCTTGGCTCATGGTTCTGCATACTGTACAGGAAGCCTGGTGCTGACATCAGCTTGGCTTCTGGGGAAGCCTCAGGAAGCTTACAATCATGGCAGAAGGTGAAGGGGAAGCAGGCACATCACATGGTGAAAGCAAGGGCAAGAAAGAGAAGGGAGAGGGGGAGGGGGAGGTGCCACACATGTTTAAACGACCAGATCTCACAAGAACTCATCCACCATCATGAGGATGGCACCAAAAGAATGGAGCTAAATCATTCATGAGAAATCTGCTCCCTATCATCCAACCACCTCCCACCAGGCCCCACCTCCAACATCAGGGATTACATTTCAACATGAGATTTAGGCAGGGACAACAGGAGGGTTTGTGTTGTAGTCCAAAATTGACCTTCATATGACTGCCTTTTTTTTTTTCCTGAGATGGAGTCTCGCTTGCTGTGTTGCCCAGGCTGGTGCAATGCCACCATCCTGGCTCACTGCAACCTCTGCCTCTTAGGTTCAAGCAATTCTCCCTGCCTCAGCCTCTGGAGTAGCTAGGATTACAGGTGCCCATCACCACACCCAGCTAATTTTTGTAGTTTTAGTAGAAACAGGGTTTCACCATGTTGGCCAGGCTGGCTCGAACTGCTGACCTCCGGTGATCTGCCCGCCTCGGCCTCCCAAAGTGCTGGGATTACAAGCGTGAGCCACCACACCCAGCCTATATGACTGCTTTTATGTAATACTCTCAGTCCCTCTTTTTAGATCTTATCAATTCCCTCCTTTGAGTAATCTGATCATAGCAAGCCATCTTTTCTTTCCCCTCTCTTCCCTGCTCTCTAGCATCTAATTTGAAATACTATAATATTGTTTTACTTACAATTAATACCAGAAAGCCATAAAGTTAGCTTTTCTTCTTTCCATATACAGGCACTCTCCATCTTCTCTCTCCACGGTTTAATGGTTGGGCTGCAGAAACATTATCAGAGTGTGCAATTATTACTACACCGTCTCCCACATTCTCCCATTTAATATTAGCTCTGTAGGCAAGTAAGTCTCACCAGTCATTTTGGTTGGTCCAAGTGTGTTCTCAAGTCAATTCCTTAGGAAGGGATCGGGGGTACAATATTCCCTAAATTCAAACATGTTCATAACAATTTGTCTGTGGCCTTTATACTTGAAGATCAGTTTGTCTACATTCATAGTCTTTGGCCCACATTTTCTTTCCTTGGGTGTTTTAAATTTGCTACCCCTAACCTTTTGGCATAAAACATTGCCATTCAAAAGTCTGATATTAGTCTTAACGTTCCTTCCTTTAAAAGGGACTTGGTTGCCAGGCTCTGGTCAGTGTATACTTTTAGAAATAACACTCTGCCTGGGCAAGCTTGACAGACTGGGATTACATCCTTGTCTTTTTGGATTAGAGCTATGTGTGGGGCAAACTAACCCTTTCATGCCTCAGCTGTAAAAAGATACAAATATCAAACAAGATCACTGCGAGGCTTGGGTTAGGTAATGTTTCTAAAGAACTCCTATTTTCTAATGAAGTCAGCTATAACAACAGATTGTTTTGCAATCGTATTTATTTTTCTGTAGAGAGAAAAAAATTAAGTCTGAAGTTTTAGGAGCCACAGATAAATAAAAATCAGCATTAGTGACTCATATTTCAATAACTTTATAAAATGATTTTGTGACGAGAAGCAATTTCAAAAAGCATCTAGTTAAAATTTGAAGAAAAATGGCAAACCTCCCTGTTTTTTTATGGTCCTTGTTTTTACTACACTTTTTTTTTTTTTTTTTTTGGCATTGCTACTTTTAACTGTCCTTCTCCACATTCAGAAAAGACATCTCAATTAGCCCAGTCCCTTGAGTTCTTTAAATAAGACTGATCAAATGATCAATATTTAACCAGCTTTATCAGTTCTTTGGACAGACCCATTAACTAATGAAGATACCTTGTTAGCATAAGGAGTGACTCAACATCCAGAAGAAATTTGTTGGCCAGATTCTATCTCCCTCTGGTGATTTCTTACCAGTTATCTACATTTCTAATCAAAGCACTCTGCTGGATGTACCCTAAGCATGCATTTCTAGAATTCAGAGCAAGAATAATCTCAAGTTGTGTTGCTGGCATGTAGGGTTTACCTTGCATAGAAAAGAGAAAGCACACCGAAGGATCTGATTAGCAGTCACTGACAGCTCAACATAGCCTCAGAGATTCTGCACAAAGTAGCCTGATGTCCAGTGTTGGCTTTTCCGAGGCCAATGCCGGAAAAGGAGAGAAATTGCTTAATCTCTGATGGATGTCGGCAGCCCCTCCCACCACCCCATTTCTCTTTGTTTCTCCAAATAACCTTTTTAAAGTTCTCCCTGAGACTAGCCTTTCAAACAAGCAGAACACCGACTTGGCACATGGGTTGCAGAGAGATTGTGTCAATTGCCTTTTTTATATACTTTCATAAATAAATTCACATACCTGCCGCAGCCCATATGTGAGCCTCACGTTTGTGGGAATGGTCCTGGTTTTGGGGAAAGAAACTTTTGCACACTTGTTTCTTCAGTTATCCAAAGAACCACACTGGACTTTCTGCTCCCTCTTCAAACAGCCATTGCCCTGTGTTTTATACGCACATTTACAGGTTACAGAGACATCCTGTGTGCGTTTTCTTTGCTTGTCAAATGAAGCTTCTGACATTAAGAGGCCCCAGCAAGGGATCTCTCCTTCATGAATGGAATGAACCTGTGGACACAACACCCGTCAGCCTCGCGCTTCCCCCAGATGAGACTCCAGCTCCTTCACCTCCAGAGAGGCCGAGAAATGTGATTTTGGCGTTTTCTCTCACCTCCAGCTTTTGCCTAATCCTTTATGGAATCCTTTATCAATTCTCATGCCAGGGCCTGACTGATATTTCGGGGATTTCTGAACACCGTCAGTGTCATCAAAACAAAAATCTTGCCCCTAACTGTGGCAGTTATGGGTTGGTGGGTCTGGGCTACAGACCTGGGAAAATGTCTTTTCCAATTTTCCAGGACCAGCCCTTCTCCCAACCCCACTGCCTCCAGACAACACCTCCAGAATCAAGATGCTATGGGCAGAATGCTTGTGTCTCCCCAAAATTCAGATGTTGAAACCCTAATCTCTAATGTGATGCTATTTGGAGATGGGGCCTTTGGGAGGTAATTAGGTTGCATTCAAGGGCAGAGCCTCATGATGGGGTTAATGCCCATATAAAGTGAGGAGACAGAGGCCTTTCTGTGTGCACGCACCGAAGAAGGCCAGGGAGAGGTTATGGCCTTACATGGCCTCACATTACTACCAGAGCCCAACCATACTGGCACCCTGATCTCAGACTTCCAGCTTCCAGAACTGTGAGAAGTAAACACTTGTTGTCCAAGCCACCCAGTCTATGGTATTTCCCTGCAGCAGCACGAGCTGACTAAGGCACAGGTGAGCTGGCCTTTCATTTCAATTGTATTTGTATCTGTACACAAAATACATCGTGAAAATCTTGTGTGCTTGGACCTCAGTCTTTTTCAAGCAAAAAAATGAGAGAAGAAAATGGGGTGAGCAGGGGTCCTTGGTTGGGAGTTAGGGAACTGGGAAGAGAGGAGGAAGCTGAACAGACTGGACAGGAAATGAAGGGAAAGGAACAAAGAGCCAACACTGAAGGGCGCTAGGAAGGAGGAGACACACTACCTGTGGGATAGGGAGAGACGGGAGAGAATGGGGCTTTGGAAAGCAAGGCAAGCTGACGGATTCAAATCAGCAAGGCCATTGAATTCCATTTTAGGGTACAAAATAAGCAAAAAAAAAATTGTCATTTACTATATTAAATCCCAATAGAAATTATGTGCAAGGGACGCTGGAATCCAGACTCCACCATCTAGGTCAGTGCCAGGAGAGGCCCTTCAACCCAAGCTTCTGCCGAAGTCTCAGCTGAGAGCCTGCTGGGGTGGAATATGCAGTCAAACCAACCTCTTTATATCTGGAGGTGGAGATAGCAGGTTACCCTGTGTGATGAATCACCTTCGTTGCTTCCCTTCATAAGCCTAAAGGGTGCAATAGAAGCTTCGGGGTTTTAATTGTCATTGTCATTGTTTTGTTTTCTATTGGTGTAGTAGAGATGGCCTTCCTCGGTACGCAGACCTCTGGGTTGGGGTTGACGAGGAACCTACAGAGGAAAACCCAGGGCCTCCTGGGAGTCCAGGAACAGAATCTCCAGCCTCTTCTTCCTGATACTGGAAGTTGGGAAAAACCCTCCAGCATAAAACCAAGCAGAGCAGGCCATGCTCTGTGGCCATCAGCATTGCCCCACCAAGGGGTTGCCTTGACATTGTGCAAACTCAAGACACTAGTGAGGACAGGACCCAAGACCCCAAAGAAGAAGTGTCCGCCACTCCTTCTACACACACTAGCCTCCCTTTGCACCTGCCCTCCTGCACCCTTCTGTGCCAGGACAGGAGGCCCTTTAGCCGTCTGCATGCAGTCTCCTGCCTGTGACTTGAATTCCATCCCTTCATGCCTTCTCAGGAGTCTGGCACGGTTCAATTACCCTGCCTCCTCTCTCCTCAAACCTTCCAAACCTCCTACATCTTACACTCAGCTGATTAGTTTGTCTCCCATTTTATTGAGAAAGCAGGAGCTCTAGGAAAGCTCTCCCTACCAGCATCTGCCACAGGCATCATCTCTGTTTTCCCAGAATTGCATGGTGATGTCCTTGTCTACAGTGTTCCCCAACAACCCCTACCCAGCTGCCGGAATAACGCTTTCCACACTCAATTCTGATGACACGACGTCCTGCCTAACACTCCCCGGCGGCTCCCTGCAGCTCTCAGGACTTTACATCCTCAGCCCTCAAGTCCTGGCCCTCGTCCTCCTTACACTCCTCAATATGCCTTTCCTCCAGCCCTTCCTCTGCTTATCCCCCACATGCCTCGCTCTGCTTCTCTCACGGCTCTGTGTACTTCCTGGCACCGCTTCCCCTGATGATGCTTAGTCTTTAAAATGTAGCGTATCCACGAAGCTTTCTGTGGATCACTTCCCCTGCTTGATTTTTTAGATGCCAATTTCCTTTGCTGTTGGAGCATCTGTGACATTTTCGACATGTTTAGTTTCAATGTGTGAGGATGAGCAATGCAGCACGGAGAGCCGGTGTGCTGGGTGATGATACACATTCTGATCAGTTCGAAGAGGGATCTTGTAGAGTGGCAGCGCTGCGCAGGCTGTCCTGGAAGCAGGAGCTGCTCTGGGTGCATCTGCTAGAGGAAGAGGTGGCAGCTCTGCTTATATGACTTGGAAAGTTCAGCACAGCTGAATCCAGCAGCTCGGGCTGTGCCCTCAGAGTTCTCTCTCCTCTCTCTCTCTCTCTCTCTGTCTCCATCTTTTCACCCCAGCCCTGGCTATCTGTGGTCTTGCTTTTCTCTGTCTTCGTTCTGCGAGTAGCCTCTTTCCAGTGGCAGGAGGGCTGCCTTCAGAATCCCTGGGCTCACACTGAACTTAGCCATCCCCCACAAAAAAAATAAACCTCTCCCCTGAAGTTCACAAATCACATGTAGGGCACAATTGTCACTGAATGGTCAAAAGGAGGAGGAAACTGATTTAAGTTATTTCCCCAGCATCTCTGGTTCTTACCTGATTCTATTTAGGATTCATCTTTCAAAAAGCACTTCTTGAGTGCCTGTCCTGTGCCAGGCAGAGGCTACAGCCATAGGGAGAGCAAAGGGAAGAAGCTGAGTGATCGCAGGATGGTGTGGGGAGGGGATAATTTGCTGTCACAAGCTTGTGTGTGAAACTCAGGGAAACCAAGTAGCTGTGGCAAAGTGCATTGGGGATCCTATTTCCCCCAATGCTTCCTTGTCAAGGGTGAAAAAAAGAGAAGCCGTTATAAAACAATTCTGTAATGAACATTTCCCCAAATACGTAAAGAAACAGGGCACAAAGCCGAGAACCAAAGTCACAATGAATATGGACATCTTCTGGTGCCCAGGGAGGAAAATGCCTCTTAGTAAATGCTCAAAAGGGACATGCAGCTCCATAGAGGGAACTCTAGCTGTCGGAACAGGACCCTAGGCTAAGTTGCTTAATTTTTGTAAGGACCTGAGGGAACTTCTGGGAGAGACTTTTTATTTTGAAATCATTTGAGAAGTTGCTGAAAAGTGTAAAGGGTTTCCATGTACCCTTCACCCAACTCTTTCAAAACCAAGAAATTGACATTGGTACAATACTAATGATTAAACTATAGCTCTTATTTGACTTTTACTGGTTTTAATATGTATATATACATGTGCATATGCATGTGCATATGTGTTCATGTGTGTGGGAATGCATGTATGAGTGTGTGTGTGTGCACGTGTGTGGGAGTGAATTTGCACATGTGTATGTAGAATACTAATCAGGACACAGAGCAGTGATGAGATATTTTTGAATGGGTTGTCAATCTTAAAACAGATCTCAGCAAACAGAGAGGAAAAAGACTGGGTTCCTATCCGTCTATCAGCCTCCTGGCCAGTAAGGAATGTGAGGAGACTTAGTAATTAGTAGTGGAGGAAGGCGGATCATTTCCTACAAATCCTGGAGGTGCTGGCCTCATGTCCCTGTCTGGGCCCAAGGTGGCTATAAACAGGGGTGCAAATACTAAAAGCAGGACCACAGTTGCAAGGCAAGGGTGTAGGGCATGGGTTCTAACAACTGCTATTACTCTGGCTTCAGTTCTGTGTAGGAAAGTGACCTCGTCAATAATGGAGAAGGCAGGAAAGGTGACCCAAGGTCCATGCATTCAGGTCCTCTTGCCAGCAGCACTGGCAGGCCCTCCCCAGCTCACCCGGGCTGGGGAGCAGGGCTGACTGGGATTCGGTGGACTCTCAGGGCTGACTGGGATTCGGTGGACTCTCTCTGATGCAGTGATTGTCCTCCCCAGGAAGTGGGTCAAATTCCAAGGGTAAAAATGACAACGTAAAAGTTGAGGTGCTCTCTGGAGCTTTGCCTGAGACTCCATAGGCTGCTGAGGGCTTTTTTTCTTTCTTATAGAAGGAAAGTGAAAAGCCCTAGAGGTCCTCCTTTTGTGAAGGAATCTGTTTTCTCCCAAGTACTGACAAAGTGTAATCACCTTTCTTCACAAAAATTGCCTGAAATCTCAACCCCAATCTAGGGCACTTTAGCAAACCATTTAAAGAAAAGAAAGCCCCTGGAGGCCTGAAATGAGAAGTGATTTCGTTGTGGGAAGGGGTGAGCTCGTGGCTCGGGGGCTTGAAGGGACTGAATGATCAAGAACCCATCTCCCTTAGGGCCACTCAGCAGTGGCCGGCATGAAAGGTGCCTGAGCCGGCCAGCGGGCTAGGCCCCGTGATGGCGTGCTGGAGTCTCTGGTCTAATTAGGAGGCTGCTTTAATTCTTCCTCTAAAAGTTTTGGGCTCAAAACATCTTCCATTTCCTGGAGGATGGTTCTGGGAGAGCCCTAAAGTCATCATCACCAGCCACTTAAATTCCATCATCCTCATCAACTGTGGCATTGACAATAGGCGATAAAGGGAGAATGAACGGGTATTTATAAGTCCCTGCTGTGTACCAAGCACTGTGCTAGGCACTGTAACTATCGTGCTGTGACCTTCTATAAAGCTGAATGAGGCCGGGCGTGGTGGCTCAAGCCTGTAATCCCAGCATTTTGGGAGGCCGAGACGGGCGGATCACAAGGTCAGGAGTTCGAGACCATCCTGGCTAACACGGTGGAACCCCGTCTCTACTTAAAAAATACAAAAAGCTAGCCGGGCGAGGTGGCGGGCGCCTGTAGTCCCAGCTACTCAGGAGGCTGAGGCAGGAGAATGGCGTAAATCCGGGAGGCGGAGCTTGCAGTGAGCTGAGATCCGGCCACTGCACTCCAGTCCCGGCGACAGAGCGAGACTCTGTCTCAAAAAAAAAAAGAAAAAAAAAGCTGAATGAGCGACCTTATCCCCATTCCTGACCCAAGCCGCCAGAGGCTCAGTGAATGTGCGTGCCCAACGTCTCTCAGCTAGAAGGTAAGAGGAACAGAATCTGAACCTGGTCTTTCTGACTCCAAAGTCTGCGTGTTGTCTCTCGCTGGGTACTAGCTCCTGATAAGCCACTTTAGGTCATCAGATGGGAAAAGGAAGGTGTCAGATGTGGGGAGTGAGTGAGACCCCCTCAGATCACTGCTTTTGATTTTTCTCACACTCACCTATGTTTCCTCCCCAAACCCCTTCTTTTCTCTATGCCCGGGACAAGGGCAGGTAGGTGGGTGCTCATCTCCTCTGCTCAGGCTTCAGCTGTAGCTAGAGGAGACTCTTCTCAGCCTCACCCTGTGTGCCCAAGGGCCTCCTCCCCTTGCTCCTGGTCGTTCTTTCCTCCTCTCAGCGCCCAGATTTCCAGTGACCTTCAGATTTGATAGATGGAATGTCCCCAACGGATGCTCCCATTGACATTGAGCATGCCGCTGTGTGCAGCTCAGTAATAAAAGGGGGGAAATTAACAGGCATTTAAATTCTAAAATTAATGATGAGAGGTCAGAGTCTACAGAACATCTGTTTCCAGCATTTTCAAGGGGGCCTTCAATTTGCAGCCAGCACTCAGCCGTGTGTGGTTATCATCAGCAGTTAACTGTGACTCGGCACAGCTCTGTGACTGGGAGCAGAGAGCCGGCAGTGTGATGAGTCCTGCATTTGCAGGCTTTGTGGCTGGCTCTGAAAAGTGTGTCTGCTGCATTTTGGGATCACAGTCTGTGGGCTGGTTTCCAAGTACCTGTCTAGAAAACCTGAGTTTGTATTTTCCTAAGTGTAAAAGTTCTGAGAAACTCAGTGTTCAAAAAGAAGCCCTGTGCTGAAGAAAGGGGTCAGACACTTTCTAGAGGGGCACTATCCAATGTGGCAGCCTCTAGCACCTGCAGCTGCTGAGTGTCTACACAGGTTCCTCTGAGATGTGACACACATGTCCAGTCACACATATTGAAGCCAGTTGTGATGGCTCGCACCTGTAATTCCAGCACTTTGGGAGGTCAAGGGGGGAGAATTGCATGAGGCCAGGAGTTTGAGACAAGCCTGGACCATATAACAAGACTCTGTTTCTACAAAAAATAAAAAATTAGCCAGTATAGTGTGGCAGGTGCCTGTAGTCCCAGCTACTCAGGAGGCTGAGGTAGGAGGATCTCTTGAGCCCAGGAGGTTGAGGCTACAGTGAACTATGAATGCACTCCAGCCTGGGCAACAGAGAGAGACCCTGACCCCTTCCCCCTCAAAAAATAGACAGTACAACAAATGTAAAATATCTTTAATAATGTTTCATATTGATTATGCTGATGGAATGAAAGGATTTTGGATATATTGGGTTATATAAATTATATTATTAAAGTTAATTTCGATGGTTTCATTTATTTTATTCTATTTCTTTTTTAGACAACTTTGCTTCAGAATTTCTTTAGCTTGGTGTATCTCAAAGGGGGGCAGTTACCACTCCTAAAAGACCCTCTGGAAAATCTGAGGGACTCTTTGTCACATTGATTGGAGGAGGTGCTACCACATACAGTGCGTTGGGCATGAAGAACGTGGAAGTCCCACATTGGTCAAAGCAAAGCAGTCCAGCACAACAAAAGAATTATCCCATGACCTGTATCATTTTGAATGTCCCAACAGACATTAGATAGGTGAAAAATTGGTTATAATAATCTGAGTCTCACAGTCCCTGTCTGGGCCCCAGGTGGCTGTAAAACAGGGGTACAAACTCCATTGGACATACAAACACAAAGTTTTTTGGTTTTTGTGCTTTTTGCACAAGCTAAGATTTCCAGGGATGCAACAACTATGTAAATCAAAGAAAGATTTATAATTTGTTTTACTTGGATCATTACCAAGGTTGTTAATCATTATGAAATTCACAGCAATGTTGGCAATGCTGCTTATGGTATTTGAGTTGCCAACATAACACGTGACCATCACATTCACTATAATTCCACTGAGAGGTGCTAACTTCTGCCTACTTCACTATACTAGTGTGGCTATGCTTGAGCGATTGCATATGGAGATGCAGATCATTTTACTGAAACTACTTTCCTTTTGTTTCCCCTTTATATTATAATAGGGACTTTATACTGTTTTTTTAAAATTATGTATATAGGTAAATTGTACTACTGAGAAGGAGCCTTAACCAAATATTTTTACATAGCAGCATCAACTACAAATATATATATATCACAGAGAAGGGCACATTGTATCTAATAGAATTACAAGCCATCACTTGAACACATTCATACACCTCTTGACTCCAAAGAGTCTATTCTTTGCCTCTTAAACACCTTCTCCTTCTTCAGGTTTCAGCTGCAGCTGCTCTTCCTCCAAATTGCTCTGTGCTTCCTATGCTCTGTACTTACACATCACTCCATCCCTTATCACATGGGCTGTAATTGCCTGTGCAACTCTCATCTTCTTCCCTGGAAGGAAGGACTCCTTCCTGTGGGCTCTGAGAGAGCAGGAGCTACAGGCAACTGCTCATTGCTACACACTCAGGGCCCTCCACGTGGTGGAGCACACTAGTCCATGCTCAACACTTGGTGAGTCCATGAATTACAGAGAGCTGTGAGGGCAGGTGGGACTGTGGGCCAGCAGCTGGGTAGAGGTTGTTGACAGTTTCAAGAGAGATCAGTGCCTTGGGCTTTGGTGAAATGGAGAGCCCAGGGTGGTATGGAATAATGTACTTTGGAGTCAGGCAGATTTAGTGTTGAATTCCAGTTCTACTAGTCACTATCTTGGTGATTTTAGGAAAGGTCATCACCATCTCTGAGGGAAGAATAATAATGGTGCTTCTCTCATCTGGTGGAGGTAGGGGTTATCTGAGAATTGCTTGGAAAACACTTAACACAGCATCTGGCAAATCAGAGCTCAAGGAACGTTAGCTGCTTATATCAGTCTGGGTTCTCCAGAGAAACAGAAACAACAGGCGATGGAGCCTTTGTACAAAGGGATTTATCATAAGGCATTGGTTCGCATGGCTTTGGAGGCTTGCAAGTCCCAGGATCTGCAGTCAACAAGATGAAGGCCCAGGAGAGCCAGTGGGGTAAGTTCCAGTCCAAGCCCGAAGGCCTGAGAAGCAGGAGAGCCAGTGGTATAAGTCTTCATCTGAGTTCAGGTCTAAAGGCAGGAGAAGATTGATGTCCCAGCTCAAAGACACTCAAGCAGAGACAGCAAATTCTCTTTCTCCACCTTTTGGTCTCTTTAGGCCTTCAACGGATCAGACTAGGCCCATTCCTGTCATAAAAGCAATCTGCTCTACTCAGTGGTTACGTGCCATTGAAGATTGTACCTTTATGATACGGTAATTGGGAATGGGGCTGGGATCTGAGCCCACCTCACCCCACAGCTCCTGATCTTTCCATGACCTCATGCTGCCTGGGGTGATAAAATTGTCCTGTCATCTTCTGTGGAAATTAGCAGGATTGTCTGGAAAGGGCCTGAGGACTCCTCCCTGGTTGCCTCCCCTGGCTGGTACTAGCAGCTCCTCTTTCCACAGCATGATGGACCGATCCACCCTCCCCCAAGGTCTCCAGATGTGGGCACTGCCTTTCCCAACCATGGCTGTAAGCAGCTGGTGCCAACACTCAAATAGATCATTTGGTACCTTCATTTAGACACTTTTTGCCCTGAGCTTCAAATTCATTCTTACGCTTATTCCATAAACAAGGAAACCACTGGACAAGAAGGTACCCCTGCCAGCCAGCATGTCCAGCTCCCCTGGGCCCAAGCGCACCTCTCCCAGGCTCTCAAGAGAGCTGGGTCTGCACAAAGGCCAAGCCTTCTGCTAACAAGTCCAGTCTGCACCAAGTCCATATCACTGAGCCTTTTGCGTGGCCTCTTTGCCTCATCACCCTCACTTTTAGATGGCACTTTACAGTTTACTTTCATATACATTCCTTGCATCATCTGCTTGATTTAGCTACCACCAGTGGACCAATTTCTGCTCGCTGCCTATTTTTGTTATTGGAACACAACCGACTCTCTTCTTTGATGTATCGCCTATGGCAGCTTTCCCTAATATGGCACAGTTGAGTAGTTGCTACAAAGACTATTATGGCCTGCAAAGCTTAGAATATTTACTATCTGGCACCTTGCAGAAAAAGTCTGCTGGCTTCCTCTGCTGGCTTCCTCTAAACAACCCCACGAGGCAAATGCAATTGTTTTCATTATTTCCATGTTATAAGTGGAAAATAAATGGATGAAACCAAGTGGTTCAGAGACTCTAAATGTTTTCTTAAGGACGCAGAACTGGTCAGTGAGCCAAACTGAAAGCCAAATGCTTTTCTGTCCATGGAAGAATTTATATTGAAGAGACAGAAACATAGGGAGGGGTGGGCCCCAGAGAGTGGTTCTTTGAGAATGCCTTTTACAACCAGTGACCTTGTCTCAGAGAAAATAACAGAAGCAAGTCTCTGCTTTTCACTTTACTTTATTTATTTATCATTATTATTATTTTTAGAGACAGGCCTCTGCTACCCAGGTTGGAACGCAGTGGTACAATCATGGCTCATGGCTCCACTTCCCCGGCTCAAAAGATTCCTCATCTTTAGCCTCCTGAGTAGCTGCTATTACAGGTGCACACCACCACATCTGGCTAATTTTAAATTATTTTTTTTGTAGGGATGCAGTCTAGTTATGTTGCCCAGGCTGGTCTCAAACTCCTGGCCTCAAGTGATCCTCTCACCTCCCAAAGTGCTGGGATTACAGGCATGAGAAACTCTGCCTGGCTGGTTTCTGCTTTTTAAAACATGGTGAATGGCCAGCACTTCTCAGCCTCTGGGTGGAGGGAATCAGTCCTGAGCACGTGGCTGAAGGGTTTTAAATGCCAATCAAAAGGGTCTATAATATCCAGAGTTGATATTTTGTTTACTTTCTCTCTTCTAATTCCAAAAGCAAACACTCAGACAACCCCTAGATACGCAAGAAATAAACGTGAAACAGATGCATAAGGGAGCCGTGAGCTCCCAGGTGAAGCCAGGGAAGCAAACTTCCAAGGCGCGGCTGTTCTCGTGTAAGATCATCTCCCCTCTCCTGCCCAGCCCCTCACCACACACACAGAATGGGATTAGCAAAGGCACTGCAGGCACGAATGTCATTTCCTCACACAGTCTAGGACCAGACATGCTTCTCATGGGCTGCTCACGTGTCCATTCATGTTTATAGCACAGACACATGGAGGCCTTTGCTTCTCATAAGAACTCTGGCCAGGTGTCGTGGCCCACACCTGTAATCCCGACACTTTGGAAGGCCAAGACAGGAGGATGGCTTGAGCCCAGGAGTTCAAAACCAACCAGGGCAACATAGTGAGACCCCATCTCTACAAAAAACAAGAAAATGAGCCAGGCATGGTGGTGCATACCTGTGGTCCTAGATACTCTGGAGGCTGAGGTGGGAGGATCGCTTGAACACAGGAGGCTGAGGGTAGAGTGAGCCATAATCACACCACTGCACTCCAGGCTCTAAATAAATAAATAGAACTCGTCATTTACTAACAATATTTAGTAGCAGCCAGACATCACCTCCTGGTGGCTTCATCTGGGACAGTCTCACTTTTCCTACTTGCCCTGGGGAGTTGAGAATGGTGAAGAGCCGGAGAGCCCACAGGAGACTTTGCTGTGTCTTGGAAATCCAGAGCCTGTGGAGCCCTGAGCAGGCAAGTTCAACATTGTATAGACTGAGAGGTCCCTGGGGACAGTGGGTGTGGGGCGCAGGTAGCCCTCAGTCCTGAGACTGGAATTTGAAGCAGGAGAATCTTGGAAGAGAAAAAGAAGGACAAGGCCTAGATGAGAAGGTGAGGCCAACCAGGAAGGGAGAAGACTGCCAGTGAAAGTCAGCTGTCAGGGTGGTGAGAGGCAACAGCACTAGCAGCAGAGCCACAGCATCACACAACTCCAGGGACCAGGTGCATGGTTGTATCTGTAAATGGCTCCTCCTAGTTGTGCAGTGCACAGCCTGTGCATCCATACATAACAGCTCTGAGAAACACCAATGCTCAAAAATTTTTAGAAATGGATTTTGTAAATATAAGGTTGAATCAAGGGTAATAAGTATATATATATATGCATGGGCTTTTGTGTCAAGAGGAATGAAAGAAGCAGAATAAACATAAAATAAAATGAGCATCGCCAGGCTTTTTGTGCTGAACTGCATTATTAATGATCAAGGCCTTGCCTGGGAGACAGCAATCTAATAGAGGGTTTAAGAAAACATTTGCATGAGCAGGTCAAAGGTATGGAATAGGAAAAAGACCCATTTGAGAACCAGGTTTCTCCCTGGCGCCTATGGTTCTTTTCCCTTCTCAACAAGGACCTGGAGACAGTCCTGTATTTTCCCAGCCAGCCTCACTCTTTACCTCCACATCAATATTTTCCATCAATTTGCCACCAATACCCTTAAAAACAAGTTGTTATCATTCGTAGCCAATTTCATTTTTTAAGTTTTTCAACTTAGAAAACAAAGGGACACTGGGCTTGCTGGGAGACACAGTGGAGAGAGGTTCTCAAACTTCAGTGTGCTCAGAATCCCCTGGAGGGCCTGGGGACACACTGATGACTGGGTCACATCCCAGAGCTTCAGTTTCTGTAAGTCTGGTGGAGGGCCCCAGGAATCTGCATTTCAAAAAATTTCCTAGGTCATCCTGATACTGTTGGTCCCGGGACCACACTCTGAGAACCTCTGAATGATAGAATAGTAAGTTTAACAGCAGAGAATTTGGAGTCAGCCTGCCAGAGTGTAAAGCCTGGTCCCACCCCTGCTATCCCTGGGGCTTGGAGCAAGTTACTGAAACTCGCTCCCTTTTCATCATCTATAAAATGGTGATTTTACTGAGACCAAATTAGTTAATGAAACTCACAGAACACAATCCATAGAATGAAGTCATACATTGCTTTCCCCCCTCCTCATTGAAAGCTGCGGAAGGATGAAGAGGGAGCAGCGAAACAAGTGGAGGGGAAAGTGGGCAGACAGGCATGGGGGGGTGGTGGCCAGGGACCCCTCAGGCTTGTGTCTGCATGCGGGGGTTGTGGGCTGCCCTGACTCCCACCCCATGGCCCATTCGCAAACTGCCCACTGGCAGCTGAGTGGCTGCATTCCCACCGCCTGGGAGAATATGAAGAAAGCTCAAAAAATCTTCCTGTCTTGGCCTCCCAAAGTGTTGAGATTACAGGTGTGAGCCACTATGCCTGGCCATTACCTTTTTAAAATCATTTTTACTTATTTTTATTTTTAGAGCCAGGGTCTCTGGCTGTTGTCTAGACTGGAGTGCAGTGGTGTGTTCCTAGCTCACTGTAACCTTGGACTCCTGGACTTAAGTGACTCTTCCTGCCTCAAACTCATGAGTACCTAGGTCTACAGGTGCATGCCACCATGCCAGGCTAAGTTTTTTAAAAAGTTTTTTGGTAGAGATGGAGTCTCACTGTGCTGCCCAGGTTGGTCTCAAACTCCTGGCCTCAAAGGATCCTCCTGCCCCAGCCTCCAAAGTGTTGGGATTACAGGCGTGACCCACCACACCCAGCTGTGTGGTCTGGGGTGGGTCTGCCCACAAAGTGCTGAAGGAACAGATGCAGGGCTAACCTGAGAGCACTTAGTGCACACACAAGCAAGGGCAGTGGGGCTGAGGCTCACAGTGTCAGGAAAGATGAAGGGTCAGGGAGAGTGGCAGCTGCAGGGTCAGGAAGGCTGGAGTGACTATTTCAGGTTCATCATTAGGCCGTGGAAGCCTGCCTAGCGCGTGTAAGGGGCAGGGAGGTGATGGTTCTCATCTCCATTTGTCTCCTTTCTCCCTGTTTGTTCATTGCCTAGACCAGTGACCACCTGACATTTGAGCTTTCCTCCCATGAACTAGCCTGAGGGCAGCCCTGGTGCACAACACGCTGGAAGTCAGACAGGCTGGGCTGCCCTGTTCCTGGGCACGTTCCCCTACCCCCTCTTTTGCTCGGTACCCTCAGAGGGGATAAACGTTCAGAATATTGGAGAAAGCCCTTTGAAAGTTCCTGTGTTCACGGATACCTGCTATCCAGTATGTTCTAATTATCTCTTTCTGTTCAGGGAAAGGTGTTGTTTACTTGCTCCTGTTTTCTTTCCAATCTGATTTCAAACCAAGTAACATCATCAGAGGGACTTGAAATGCCCACAGCCACAAAAGCTGTCACGGTGAATTTCTTTCTGAACCAGTCAACCCAGAGTGTGACCCCAAGGAATGGTGCAAATTGCAGCTGGGTGACAGCTAAATACAACACAAGCGTGTCGCAGACCTCATAAGCTCAGGGAGAGTGACAGAAACAAGCTGAAAATTAATATGTCATACACACATCCCTGGCTTGTCTGTCTGTCTGATTTAACCACATTTATGCTTCTATCAGCACTGATAATCTCCAGACACTAAATGGTCTTCTTGGGATTTTGAATATCTTTAAAATGAACATTTCTGCACAGTTTCCCTTACAGATAAGAAGAGTTGGAACATGCTTTGGGATGTGATTTGAAAGACGCTAAAATGCACCCCTGTCCCAAATCTTCTTCCTTGCCACCATACTTGACATTCCCCCAATCAAAGGCCCTTATCTGGGAGTTCAGAAGGCATCTGCTAATGTCAGATACATTTATCCCCAAGAGGCAGCAGGTTGAACAGTTAGCAAACAACTCTCCCTCCGTCTATCTTTCCCTTTCTTCCTCCTTCAATACTATAAGGGACCACCATGTACTACCTCAGACTTCTTTTTATTTGTGTTTTTTTTGCTTTTTTTTTTTTTGAGACAGAGTCGGCCTCTGTCCCCAGGCTGGAGTGCAGTGACACCATCTCGGCTCGCTGCAAGCTCTGCCTCCTGGGTTCACACCATTCTCCTGCCTTAGCCTCCCCAGTAGCTGGGACTACAGGCACCCACCACCACACCCGGCTAATTTTTTTTGTTTTTTAGTAGAGATGGGGTTTCACCATGTTAGCCAGGATAGCCTCAATCTCCTGACCTCGTGATCCGCCCACCTCGGCCTCCCAAAGTGCTGGGATTACAGGCTTGAGCCACCGTGCCCAGCTTACCTCAAACTTCTTAACCAGGGGCTCCAGCCTGGGGCTGCAGTGCTTCCACGATGTGGCCTGTCATTTAGTGTGTGTGTTATATGCATGTACTCCTCTAGAGGGGCATCCCTAATTGTCACTGCATTTTCAAGCGGGTCCCTGAGTCCCCACTGTGTAAGTTTCATCAAATTAGCTGTACTAATGTTGTCAATTTAGAAGGATGGCCCAGGACCATAAAAAAGAGAGAGTTTGGAGGGCTTCACAGCAGACCTTGATCACATTTGAGCGACTTTTTGATCATGCCTGAAGATCCCCTCTTACTTCCACATCTGCCCTCCTTTATCCTCCCTCCAACACTACGTATACACTCTCTGCAGGATAATAGTACAGGATGAGCACCTCTAATCTGAATATCTGAAACCCTCAATGCTCCAAAATCTGAAACTTTTTGAATACCAACACGATGCCACAAGTGGGAAAGTCCACACCTGACCTCATGTGACAGGTCACAGTCAAAACACAGGCGCACAACCAACAGTTTATTCAGCATCCCCAAGGGGAAAAAGACCCCCCAGCTCCCTTTAGTCTGGATGTATCTTTTCCACGCATGCCCAGATTCCCCATGGAAGCTCACCCTCCAAGTGTAATAAAATGGCATGTGTGCAGGCCAGATGCAACGATAGCATGCAGCCCATGATGCCCTACATAGGGCAAAGACCTACGTGCATTGCACACTGTGCTGTTTTGCTTATTCTCTGCTCTGCGGAATAAAGATATTGTTGAAAATGCTAAAAAGGCCTGCATATATCCCTATGGGGAACACAGATAAGAAAAAAAGGATGCATCTATGTTTATCCATAGCACAGAAAGTCAAGCTGTTGGAGAAACTGGACAGCAGTGTAAGTGTAAAACATCTTACAGAAGATTACGGTGTTGGAATGACTATCATGAAACAGAAGGATAAACGAAGTTCTATGCTGAAAGTGACGAACAGATGTTAATTAAAACAGAAAAATAATGCATAAAGCTGAAAATGGAGAACTTGATCATGTATCAAAGGAATGCGTTCATCAGTGTTGCAGTGAACACACGTAACGTAACATGATGGTACGCCGATCGTGAAGCAAGTAAAGATCTATCACAGCAAATTAAAAGTTGAAGGGAACTGTGAGTATTTAACAGGCTGGTTGCAGAAATTTGAGAAAAGATACAGCATTAAGTTTTTAAGGAGTCGTGGTGCTAAAGCATCTACTGATCACAAAGCAGTGGAGAAATTCATTGACAAGGTTGCCAAGGTCATCGCTGATGAAAACCTGATGCCAGCACAACTCTATCACATCACAACACTGCTGATGAAATATCACTATTTTGGTATATATGGCCCCATAAAGACACTGACACTGACTACAGCTGATGAGACAGTCCTTATAGGAATTCAGATGCCAAGGACAGTATTCTGAGCTGGTATGTGCTAATGCAGCAGGCACACATTAAGTGTCATCTTGCTGTGGTAGGCGAGTTTGCATCCTCACTGTTTTCACGGACTGAATTTCTTGCCAGTCCAATATAATGCTAATAAAAAAGACCTGCATCACCAGGGACATCTTTTCTGGTTAATTTCACAAACATTTTGTACCAGTGGCTCATGCTCAACTACAGGGAAGCTAGATTAGATGACAATGGCAAGATTTTGTTATTCCTTGACAACTGTTTGCTCATCCTCCAGCTGAAAATTCTCATCAAAAATAATGTTGATGCCATGTACTTTCCACTAAATGTGACTTCATTTATTCAGCCATGTGACCAGGGTAACCTTAGATCTATGAAGAGTAAATATAAGAACTCTTTCTTGAGCAGCACACTAGCAGCAGTGAACAGAGGTATGGGTGTGGAAGCTTTTTCAAAAGGAGTTTAACATGAAAGATGCCTATATCCTGTTGCCAGTGCTTGGAACACAGTGACTAAAGACACGGTGGTGCATACCTGGTACAGTCTCAGACCTGCGACTGTGTTCAGTGATGGTGATGAATAAGGTGGTGACTTTGAAGGATTCCATATGTCATGTGAGAGGAAAATGATGTCTGCCTTCCTTGTATACGTGAGAAAGCTTCCTTTAGAACCTGTCAGTTAGCTGGAGGAAGTGAATATTGAAGAAGCTTTTAATCTCGATCATCGGGGTCCAGTTGTTCATTCATTCACCAGTGGTGAAATAGCCTAAACGGTTCTGAATCAAGGAGATCATGACAATAGTGATGATGAAGTTGTTAATACTACAGGAAAAGTGCCGACAGACAACAGGGTGAAAATGTGCGGTGAGTTTATTGCAGGACTAGAGCAGCGGGCATTGATAACAGAACAGAAAATCACGTCAGTTTATAAAATCAAAGAGACACTTTTAAGACAAAAATCATTGTTAATGAGGCTGATGGCTCTGGAGGCAACATTTAAAGAAGCCATCCAGCAGAATGCCTTGTCTTCCCTAGAGGACCCACTTCCTGGTCCCTCAGCTGCTTCTGGTGTTTCTTCTCACCTGAAAGAAAACATACAGTTTGCAATTGCCTTTTAATCAAAATACAGCATCATAGGTGGAGACCGAAAGCCAGCTACTTGCTGTTGCTGCGGTGTAACAGTTGACGCAGGTGTTCTGGTAATGCCACTGCGCGGCTGAGTTACCCCAAACACGTTGTGCATTCACTGTGTTAATGGTGTGTCATTCTTTTCACTGTTAAGTGCCTATGTGTGAATAAGTGTAAGAAAATGATTGCTTATTGGTAACAATAAATTCAGAGTCAGGAATGATGGTGATGCCAAACAACCAGATTGTCCACATGGGTGACTGAAATAGTGACACCTTTGCTTTCTGATGGCTCAACATATACAAACTGTTTCAAGCACAAAATTATTTTAAATATTGTGTAAAATTACTTCTAGGCTACATGTAGGAGGTGCATATGAAATATAAATGAATTTCATGTTTATTTATTTATTTTATTAGACGGAGTCTCGCTCTGTCGCCCAGACTGGAGTACAGAGGTGCAGTCTCAGCTCACTGCAGCCTCCATCTCCCAGGTTCAAGAGATTCCTCTGCCTCAGCCTCCCAAGTAGCTGGGATTATTATAGGCATGCACCACCATGCCCAGTTAATTTTTGTATTTTTTGGTAGAGAAATACACCATGTTGGCCAAGCTGGTCTCAAAATCCTGACCTCAAGTGATTGGCCCACCTTGGCCTTCCAAAGTGCTGGATTTACAGGCTTGAGCCACAGCTGCTGGCCAAATTTCATGTTTAGACTTCGTTCCCATCCCTAAGACATCTCATCATATATATGTAAATATTGCAAAATCTTAAAAAACCTGAAATCCAAAACACTTCTGGTTCCAAGCTTTTCAGATAAGGGAATACTCAATTTGTATATAATTTATTAAGCACATGCAACATGGCAGGCACTAGGCTTAGCACTACACACGTTATCTTATTTAATCCATATAACCACCTTTGAAGATCAGTGCTATTATTGCCCCATTCTACAGATGGTGAAACTGAGGTTTACAGCAGTTGATTAACTTGCCAAGGTCTCCCATATAATGAAAAGCAAAATGAGGCTTCCAGCTCAGCTAGCCTTATTCCAGAGTCCACACACTTAACCACTATGTCACTGGTTCACAAACTTGAGTGATATTGAAACAACCTGGAAGGCTTGTGAAAACTCAGATTCCTGGGCTTCTGGAGTTTCTGATTAAATAGGTCTGGAGAGTGAGGCCTAACAACTGGCATTTCTAACAAGCTCAGCTGCTGCTGCTGCTGCTGCTGGCCTGGGGAGCCCTGTGCCCTGTGGTGAAGCTAATCAGCCCCTCCTTGCACTGGCTCCTTCCACAGCACTGAAGGGAAGCTAAAAATGTGTTCATTTGATCAGATATTTTTGTAAAATTAAAAAATATAGACAGAGCATGGTAACCCAGTGCTTTGGGAGGCCAAGCAGAGTGGATTGTTTGAGGCCAGGAGTTCAAGATCAGCCTGGGCAACATAGCGAGGCCTTGTCTCTATAAAAACAAAAAATTAGCTAGGCATGGTGGTGGGAACCTCTAGTCCTAGCTACTGGGGAGGCTGAGGCAGGAGGATCACTTGAGCCCAGGAGTTTGAGGTTACGGTGAGCTATGATGGTGCCAGTGCACTCTAGCCTGGGCTACAGAGCAAGATAATATATCTATATATAAAATACATATAATATATATTATCTATCTATATATTATCTATATAATGTATGTTATCTATATATATCTATTATATATTTTATATGTAAAAAATATATAATATATATTATATTTTATATATATATAAAAGACACTTGTGTATTATTTTCTTAAAGCAGATCCTTCAAATTGTTTAAGTTTTGAGTCCCCCAAAGCCTGATCTGCCCAGACCCTGGTGTCTTCCTTCAGTTACGGTTCTCTTGTTTTTATCTCAGAGCCAGCTCACATCACAAAATCCAGGCCCATGAGCCATAGCTACCTCCCTCCCCAGCACACTAGGATTTCATGAGGTTCTTAAGTCTGGCTATATCTACTGACACAATCCGTCTGCAGGTTTCAGATCAAGATGGGACTAAAGTAGCTTAATGTATTAAAGGGATCACCTCAGCCGTCAGGGTATCCTAGCCTGAATCTGATTTGAGATCTCAAGTGGTGTCACCAACGCCCTTTGTAGGAAGGATAGGGAGACAGAGAGGCTCCTTCTTATGCCTGGACCTGGGAGGCCTGCCTCAGGCTAGTCGCGGTGGCAGCGAGGAAACCCGTTTCTTTATTCTGGGAAGCGAACTTGCAGCCACATGGCAATGGAGGGAGTGGATGCTCTTCAGGACGGGTGGTTTCAAACCTTCCACCTGGCAAGAGCCCAACACCATCACACAGGACTGTGAACAGGAAGAAGAGGAAGGAGGGAAATAAACACCTGATCTTTCTACAGTGACTTGGAGACTGAAGATCCCCCCACGCCATTCCTACCACACCACAAGCACAGTCACAGTACCCTGGCATCATATGTTGTTTAAGAGATTTTCTTGTCTCCTGTCCAACATATAATTGAAATACCACTGGAGCCATAAATGGAATTAAAAGGGACAGAAACAGAAATTATTTTAAAAATAGATGTAATCAACATATTAAAAATATTATCGCATCAGCATATAATCAATATAAAAAGATTAATAAGATATTTTACAGTTTTTTCATAGTAAGTCTTTGAAATCCAGTGTGTCTTTACATTGCAGCACATCTCAGTCTGCACAATAAATTTTCTTTCCTGTCTTTATTTCATAAGCTAGACTTTATTAAAATTAGAATTATCTGCTCTGTGAGGGAGTCAAGGCGGCAGGGGGCTGGGGTGTCAGTGCTGCCATGGTGTGCACACACCCAGCCAGGCTTCAACAGCACCTGGGCTTGGCCCCAACCTCGCTCCAAGATCAGAGTGGGTACAGGGAGCAGGGAGAGGCCCGGGTCTGCAGTACCAACTTGGGCGGCTGCAGCTGTGCCAGGAAGGTGGGACTCCTGCCTGCCCCTGGCCCCCCGTAGGCTCTGTGCAGTGACAGCCCCAGCAGCGCCTCCCCTACTACAGCCGGCGTCATGGTCGTGGCCATCCCAGACAGGCCGCCACTGCCATCAGTACCTGATTTGAATCTATAAAGCACTCATTTTCCTGTTCTATATCTTATATAATAAACTATACATGATACAATGCTATGCATGTTTGTTTTATGTACTATATATTTCACATACAAAAATTTAACCTCCCATCTCAATTAAAAAAGAAAAAAGCTACATACTTGAGGGCATTTGTGTATCTTTTTATAAACCCTCTACAACTACCAGTGAAACTTAAATAGAGGATATACTCAGTATAGTTTTGCCTAAAAAAAGAAAAAAACATTTCCTATCAAAAATGCCCGTTAGGATGGCCTTACAAACGACTTAAAAAGCAGAGGGTAAATAAGAATTAGACATAGGAACAATTGCTAAATTTGGATCCCAAGTGCCTAGAAATAAAAGGAATAAGAACAGTTTTAGAAGAGAGATGGAGTGAAATTTTGCCATACTTATTACATATGTGCATGTCTTTTCTTCATTTATTGTCAGATTCAGTTGTGAGCACCACAATCTAGATTTTAAAAACCAGTTAGATTAAATTATGTCCTCTTACAGTGATGACTATAATAAAAATGTATTTAAATATATATATCATCTATGTAATATATATTAAGTAGGCATTCAAATATGACTTCTATTTTTCTTCCTACCTTTTCTACAGCCATCTCCTCACACTATCATTGCTAGTACTTCTTATTTACATTCAAACTACAAGTCAATTAAGTCAGGGATTGTGACTTAAATTCAAATGGGTAAATTTGGTTTTTAACTCCTTTTTCATTTTAATAGAATGATGATGGTGATACCAATATCTTCTCATAATCTGCTCATGTATTTCTCTCATATATAAATTTGTATTGTGTTATTTTACCCTGAGATGATGATATTGCTCTTCTAAATGAATGCGTGATATCTCCAGAATCAGCTGAGGTCTAATGGAAGCAGCGCTAGACTAGATGTTATAACCTGTGTTCTAATTTCAGTTCTACCACATATTCTATATGTGATTTGGGTTTCTTCATCTGTAAAACTGGAATATTAATGCCTGCCTCACAAAACTGTTATAAATATCTGTGAATATATAAAGACATTTAATAAAAATAAAAAATTAATACCAAAAAAAGAATTATCTGCCCTGTGAAATACAATGTTAAAATAATGAAAAGAGGCCAGGTATAGTGGCTCATACCTGTAATCCCAGCACTTTGGAGGCCAAGGTGGGAGGATCACCTGGAGGGCCAGGTGTTCGAGACAAGCCTGGGCAGCATGGCGAAACTCTGTCTCTATTAAAAATTCAAAAATTAGCCAGGCGTAGTGGCACATGCCTGTAATCCCAGCTACTCAGGAGGCTGAGGCACGAGAATGGCTCCCAAGAGGTGGAGGTTGCAGTTAGCCGAGATTACGCCACTGCGCTCCAGCTTGGGTGACAGAGCAATCTCTATCTCAAAAGTAAAATAAAATAATGAAAAGATAAACTACAGACTGGAAGAAAATGTTTTTAAAACACCCAGTTGATAAACTACTTGTGACCAAATATGCAGAGAACTGTTACAATCAATAGTAAGAAACTGAACAACCCAATTAAGAACTGGACAAAATATTTTAATAGACATCAAAGAAGATACACAGATGGCAAATAAATATATTAAAGATGCTCATTGTCATTTTTCTGGTTTTACTCATTAGAATTATCATTAGTATTTTTTAATTTCTATTTTCAATTTTAGTATTTTTAGTATACCCATGTGTGGATTTGTTATGTGGGTATATTGTGTGATGCTGAGGTTTGGGCTTCTAATGATTCCATAGCCCAAATAGTGAACACAGTGCCCTGTAGGTAGTTTTTCAACCCTTCCCCTCCTCTGCTCCCACCTCTTGGAATCCCCAGTGTTTATTGTTCCCATCTTTGTGTCCGTGTATACCCTATTTTATTTTATTTTATTTTATTTTTTGAGATGGAGTCTCGCTCTGTTGCCCAGGCTGGATTGCAGTGGCACCATCTGGGCTCACTGCAAGCTCCACCTCCCGGGTTCACGCCATTCTCCTGCCTCAGCCTCCCTAATAGCTGGGACTACAGGCGCATGCCATCGCGCCTGGCGAATTTTTTTGTGTTTTTAGTAGAGACGGGGTTTCACTGTGTTAGCCAGGATGGTCTCGATCTCCTGACCTCGTGATCCGCCCCCCTCAGCCTCCCAAAGTGCTGGGATTGCATGTGTGAGCCACTGTGCCCAGCCCATGTATACCCAATGTTTAAGCTCCAACTTATAAGTAAGAACATGTGGTATTTGGTTTTCTGTTCCTGCATTAGTTTGCTTAGGATAATAGCCTCCAGTTGCATCTACGTTGCTGCAAAGGACATAATTTTGTTCTTTTTTATGGCTGCATCGTATTCCATGATGTACATGTACCACATTTTCTCTATACAATCCACTGTTGTTGGGTATCTGGTTTGATTCCATGTCTTTGCTGCTATGAATAGTGCTGCAAAAATGTCCTAGTGCAGATGGACACTAAATTTTCAACAGATAAAATGAAATGTGGCCTAACAAAATAATAAAGTGTGTTTAATGGAAAAATATGTTCTACTGCCTCCGTTTTTAAATTTATGCTAAATTAAGTTGTATTAAAATATCAGATCCTCAGTTGAACCAGCTATATTTCACATGATCTATACACGTGGCTAGTCCTGGAAGTACAGCTTGAAGACGGTACAAACTGGCCCTCTGGGGACAGCAGTTGATAGAGTGTATGAGAATGTCTATATCTCTGGAATAATGGTAATGATAGCAGTAGTAACTGTCTGGAGAACTCACAGAAAAGATGGAGAGCTTTGGAATTTGGAGAAAAGCAAAAAAAGAAAATCCAAGTGGTTAGGATTCCTATTACAGAACCTCATATCCCTGGAATAACTCCTTTTCAGCAGTTATTACCATGCTCATTAATATATTGTTTGTGTGATGACTTGCTTAGAGTCTGACTCATTTGCCAAGCCATTAGCTCCATGAGGGTAGGAAATATGCGTCTCTTATTCACCATAATATCTACAGAGCCCAGCACCGTGCCTGCTACCAGAGCTCTTGGTACTGTTGAAAGAATAAATTCAAAAGCTGCACTAAATCCTTTGAAGACAAGGTGGGGCAGGGTTTATGTGATTCTGCCCGGCATAAGCAAATCAGCCCAAACAGAGGGTTGACATCTGAGCAAGACTGGCAAAGGCAGACTACAGTTTAGCTAAACACACAGAACTACCGAACTGAGTAGAGTGTCTCCATTTTATAAGTGAAATAATTAGAGAAGGTCTGAGTGGGGCTTGAGAATTGGCATTTTTAACACATTCCCAGAGGGCCACACCTACCTCACATCGATCTGCACATCTACCTCACCTTGGAGGATCTGCTTCTGCAGCCAGGGATCCTGCCACCCTCACCATACTTTCTAGGCTCAGTGGCCTGGCTGACCTCCTCTCTCTGAGAGCCACACCAGTCCCCAGAAGTGACAGCAGTGCCAAGTGGTTCTTTTCCCAGCCTGTGTGGCTGGTGCACTGGAGCAGCAGGGACTCGGTGTGGATTTCATCTTCCTCCCAGCCCTGCCCAACTCAGAGGTTCCAGCCATTTCCTCCTCTGACGGTGTCTGCTAGGTCTGCCCTGGAGGTGACAGCCAGGCATGTGGAATTAGAGGGCCTGCAGGTGCCTCAGAAACCTGGCATGATCCTTGGCCTTCACATACCACCCAGTCTATTTTAAACATCTAACATCTTAGTTAACATCTAAGAGTGAGCTTGTCAGTGTTTCTGCTTGAGCTATCTCCCACTGGCTTTTTTTTTTTTCCCCAATGATAAAATACATATAACACAAAACTCATCATTTCACCCATTCCAGTGATTTTTTTAAGTGCACAACTCAGTGGTATTCAGCACATTCACATTGCTGTGCAACCATCACCACCATCCACCTCCAAAACTTTTCTATGCCCCAAGTAGAAACTCATTACCCATTAAACAACAATGCTCCATTCTTCCCACCCCTCAGCCCCTAGTTAACTCTATTCTAGGTTCCTCATATAAATGGAATCATAAAATATTTATCTTTTTGTGTCAGACTTAATTTCACTTAGCACGTCTTCAAGGTTCTTGCATATTGTAGCACGTGTCATAGTTTCATTCATTTGAAGGGTGATGAATATTCCACTGTAGACAGGCACACCACATTTCATTCAGAGACTGACCAGCTGGCGGACACTTCCATTGTTTCCACGTGTGTGCTATTGTGAAAAATGCTGATATGATCCTTGAGGTGCAAGGTGTGGTCCCTGCTTTCAGTTACCTTGGGCATATACCGAGAAGTGGAATTGCTGGAGCATAGGGTAATTCTATGGTTATTATTTTTTCTTTTTTTGAGGAGTTGTCATATTGTTTCCCACAGACATTGAATCTGATCACTCACCTAGGAATTGTTCACAAGAAACAAGGATCTCCTGAAAACTTCACCAGTATCTTCCAAAAAGGACTTGAGGCAGGCCTTTGACAAGGGACTTACAGCTCAAAGTCAGGGTCGGAAGAGGCTTAACTAACCTCCTCACCTCTATAGGTGGAAAGATGGCACTGCAGGGGACCCTCTGAGGACCTGGCACCCAATGCCCTCACTTTACAGAATGAGAAGATGGGAGCTCAGAGAAGTGAAGATGCCACACAACTTTGGCTGGCTTCTTATCTGCCCAGGCCTCAATCCAAATGTCACCTCCTCAGAGACCCTGGTTACCCTGTCTAATGTAGTCCTCCCACCCTCAATCACTCGCTAGCCTTGTTTTGCTTTCTGTGCGTTACAGTCTAAAATTATCTTACTCATTTATCTCCTTGTTTTTTCTCTGTATCCTCACATAGATGTAAGTTGGGGGAACTGGTACCTTATCTGCCTTACTCGGGACCCACCCCCAGCCTCTGGAACTGTGCCTGGCAGGCTGTAAGCACAAGAGTAGTTTTACATAAATGAATGAAATATGAATGCCTTACTAAAATGTCTACACAGCTTTAATGTTTGCAAGAGAGATACACTGAGACCTTCACAATTCTCGCAAGCATAAAATCTTTCCCATAAAAATGAACAACCAGTTTTTAAAAGACAGACAAATCCACTCTGAGATGCTCGCTAAGTGACTGACAGCAGCTCCTCAGTCCTTGTAATGAGTCTAAAGCTCAATGTTAACTCTGCGAATCCCAGACCTCTGCTGTCTCTGCAGGCTGGGCTGGATACAGAAGGGTTAACGTTCCCCCAGGGAGCTGAGGTCTTTGATTATGATCACACCGATAATTTTCTTTCCATTAAGATGTTGAAGCCTTTTGGCTGTTCTAAGGATGACAGAAACGGTTTTCTAAGTAATGGTCTCTTTTGGCGTAAAAATGCTGTAGGTAATGGGAAGGAAGGGAGGAGAGAGAGGGACGCGGCCTCTCACCCCATCTCTGTATTCAATCGATGGTGCTGCTTCTGCTCCTGATGTTTTAATAGGACTCATCATGGACCGTGGCAGAATTGCCAGGAATGGCAGATGTGGTTTTACTATTTTTATTTCTGTTTGAACACTGAGCAGAGCATGGTGAGACTTTGTCCTGAGCCTGAACTACAGCTAACTGGGGGGCAGGGAGGTGAGACCACCATAAGCCACACAACTTGCTCAGGGCCTGGGGATTTCTGCTTGTGGCTTAGTGCTGCCCTCTGCCTCCCCTTGCCATCCTCACAGGCTTCTGTCCTGGCCTCTCTTTTAGTTACTGTGGTTCTGCTAAGGCTGAGCCGCTTGTCCCTGGCCAGGCTAAGCTGTCCATGTTCCCTGCAGTGGCGGTGGGATTGGGAGGGAAGAAGCAGAGCAAGTGACCCAGCCCAGAGGGAGTCATCTAGGGTGTGGCCTGTCGGTGGTCCTGCCCAGGTGACTGCTGGGATGGGGACAGCCCTGGGGGACTAGTGGGGAAAGTCACATCTCCTTTCTCAATCTGCTGTGTCTCTTCCTTCTTCCTCCTCTTCTTCCTCCTCCTCCTCCTCCTCCTCACCAAGCCATACTCCTTCCTCCCCTCAACCAGCTCCTGTGAAAGACTCTCTCCACCTGACTTAGGTCGCTGAATCCCCTGTGACCCCACTGACCTCATGTGTATTTATGACGGGCCTGACTTCTTTGAGTGCAGCATCTGCTTCTTCACAGGCTGTTCATGTATTTAATGAAACAAATGTTGGGAGGCCGAGACGGGTAGATCAACTAAGGTGAGGAGTTCAAGACCAGCGTGACCAACAAGGTAAAACCCCATCTCTACTAAAAATACAAAAATTAGCTGGGTGTGGTGGCAGGCACCTGTAGTCCCAGCTGAGGGGCTGAGACAGGAGAATGGCTTGAACCCGGGAGGCAGAGGAGGTTGCAGTGAGCTGAGATCACGCCACTGCACTCCAGCCTGGGCGACGAAGCGAGACTCCTTCTCAAAAAAAAGGGGGGGTAGAGGGTGGGGACACCCATGAGGAGCTGTAGGCTAGGAGGCAAGGGCAGAGAGAAGCAACCAGAGACAAGGTTGGGGATGCAGAGCAGTGGAGAGTCATGGGTGCTGAGGGAGGAGAGGACTTCAAGGGGAAGATAAGGCTGTGGAGTCCTACAGAGACAAAGCAAGAGAGATCGAGAGAGGGAGGAGGCACCAAAAGAGGTTTTGGGATTCAAGAATTAGAAAATCACCAGAGAACTTGGAGAGGTGGCAATTTTGTCACCATCACAAAGGGAAAAGCTAGATGGAAGAGTTAACAAGTGAGTGCAGGATGGTTACCTGTGCTGGTAAGATGCCCCTTCAGATAGCTCAGAGTATTCATTGATGTGCCAATGTAACTGAGACCTGCAAAAATACGCATGTTCACAGCAGAACATGGTAGTTCATGTCTGTAATCCCAGCACTTCGGGACACCAAGTCCAGGAGTTTGAGACCAGCCTGGGTAACACAGTGAGACCTTGTCTATACAAAAGAAAAAAGAAAAGAAAAAGAACAAAATTAGCCAGGCGTGGGTGTGGTGGCACACTCCTGTAGCCCTAGCTACTTGGGAGGAGGAGGTGGGAGGATTGCTTGAGCCCAGGAGGTCAAGGCTACAGTGAGCTGAGATGGGACCACTGCACTCCAGCCTGGGCGACAGAGCAAGACCTTGTCAAACAAAACAAAACAAAACAAACAAACATAAAAAAACTCATATCCTTTGGCTCAAAATTTTATTTCTGGGCATAGAATATAGACAAAGATGGAGATATCAGGTTAGTTCCCTCAACACTATTTATAATTGTGAGAAAATGAAAATTGCCCAAGTATCCAACTTGAATATCAAAGATGAAATATCAGTTAACTGTTACTGTTATTATAAATATTGAATCACCTAGGATTACAATATTATGTTAAACCAAACTTCAGGGTATAAAACACTATATTCAGAAATCTGTAAAATAAAACATTGGCAAAAAGTCTATCTGTCTGTCAATCTATCCACATACCATCTATTTCTCTAGCTCTATAGAGAAAAAGCCTGAAGAGGAAACCTGTACATTAGCAGTCAGTGCTTATGTCTCTACTGTGGCTTATGAATGACTTTTACTTGCTCCTTTATATTTTTCTATATTTTCCAAATTTCTGTAGTAGTTATGAGTCATGCCTATAAACAGGGAAACAGAAAAAGTTGCTTTTAAAATGAAAAGCAACTTCTACCTGTGGTGAAGGTATAAGCAAGGCATGAAGATTGTCTTGTAAAAAGTCCTGCAGTGAAGTGGCAAGCAGAAAGAAAGCAGTAACTCAAGGGGTAGCTGGTTTGTGAAGACTTAGCTTTGGATTATTTTATTTTATATTTTAGAGATGGGGTCTCGCTATGTTGCCCACCCTGGTCTCCAACTCTTGATGTCAAATCCTCCCCAGCCTTGGCCTCCAAAAGTGCTGGGATTACAGGCGTGCATCACCATGCCCAGTTCAACTTGGGCTTATTTTTTAAGACAGGATGCTATAGACCATCCTTTTTGGCAAAGGAGAATGCAACAGAGAGGGTGAAACTGAAGACTCAAAAGGATGGCAGTCATTCACGACAATGGCCCTGACTTCAAGGGGTTCTCACAAAGTCAGCTCAGCAACCAGGAGAGGCTGGTCTGGGAGGGAAAAGGGTCTGCAGCTGGGGCCATCGCCGCTGCCCAAGCCAGCTGCCCTCCCAAGTCCTCTTCTGTTAAAGGCTTTCATCTGCAGGTGCAGGGCTGCAAAACAGAGCCATCTCTGACGCCTTCCTCAAGGATCCTGTCTACTCTTCTTTGGGTGTCTCCTGTGCCCATCTTTTTCTTCCTATTCTCACTCCCACTGTTAGCCTCAGATCCTAATGTCTCCAAGGGATAACCAAAGTCCCTGCCCTTTGCCCTCTGCCGCCAACTGCCCCCGCTGCCCCCACCCCCATTGTGCTTGCTTTCCCTGGCTTGGGGGTCTTTGGCTATGCTGTTCCCTGCTCTTAAAATCTTCCCACTACCTTCTCTGGGCCAATTCCTGGTCATCCTCCAGACTCAGCTCCAGTGTCCCTTCCCAGGGAGGCCACTCTGACTCTCCCACTCAGCTCCAGCCTGTCCGGAGGATCCTTCCCTGATGTTTGTCCTGGCATTAAGCAGGCTGCGCCCTGTGCCTTCACTTCTCTGGATACCCATAGGATGGTGTGAAGATGGGGCCATGCTTCTATCTGTCGTCTTAACCTTAACATCTGACCTGATACCTGGGACTCAGGAAATTCTTGGTGAGTTTTGATGAAGGAAGGAGTGATGTGCGCAGCTTATTCCATTCAAGGAAATGATGAGGGGAAGGAACCAACATTTGTCTTCTGTCTACTCAGGCATTATACAAAGTGTAGTATCCCAAGTGCTTTGAATATGCTATTGCAATAAGTCTCAGATAACACAGGGAGGCGAAGGTTATTAATACTCTTTTGCAGATGAGGAAACAGGCTTAGAGAGGGAAATAGTTCCCTGGAATATACCCAATTTGCACATAGTTAGCACCCATAGCTAACTCCAAAGTCCCCACAGGGGCAGACTGTATCACCCCTCTATCTCCTTCTCCAAGAAACTTCCTGGTGATTGATTGCCACGCCTAGGGAACTAGAAAGTTACCCCTTTGCATAAGTTCTAACAAATAGCTTTGTATCACGCACACATCTTTAAATAGCTATTTCTTTTCTTCACATCAGGCTGAGAAATCCTTGCAGGCAGGAACTGTCTTATTCGTCTTTCTACAACCCACGGTTCTTGGCAAGTTGTAAGTATTGTGTAAATATTTACTGACCTGATTATCAATCACATTATTTGTGATTTATTAAGTGAAACTAGAATGTTGAGTTTTCTGGAGTCAGACAAAGAAGTATTTTTGAGCAGATGGCCTATTCCACCACTCATCAAATTTTACTAGATGGGTCATTTTCTAAACACAGGGCCAGCCCTCAGGCTGTAGAGAGAACACATTTAAATTCATGATGAATTCATTTAAAATTCCAGGACAAGAAATCTTTTAGGAGCACTAATGACATCCCCATTTAAAACTAAATTAATTCTGTATGGTTTAAATGTTATTATAGTGAAGTGCAAAAGAACGTAATTGTGATGAGGTCCTGCTTCTGAAAAGGAATCCATTAACAGTCAATCATCATAGTTTTACTATTCATTAATACTACTTGACATTGATGCTACGTCACTCTTCTCAGTTCGTTTAGTCAATATATATTTATGGAGCACCCGTTCCAACCACGCAGGGGACGGGGTGCTTAGAATAACACAACAGAGATGGAAGGCGCGGTCCTGCCCTGCAGCTCCTCGTGGCCCCACGTGTGGTCTCACAGCCGGCCGCCTCAGCATCCCTTGGGAGCTTGTTAGAAATGCAGGCTCTCTGACCTACTAAATCAGAGTCTCCAGTTTAGCCACATCCCCAGAAGATTTGCATGGCCATTACAATTTGAGAAGCACCGTGGAAACCATGATCATCCTGTTGGCAATATAGGACCGTCAAATGAGCTAATTGCTGAATGATATAAAATCTCAAAAGGGCTTACCTACCCTGACTACTTGATTTGCTCCTGCAACCTGAATCTCCCCAGCTCACCACCCTTATAATCTCCTTTCTCTGCTCTATTTTTTCTTTTTTCATGATATTTATCACCTTCTCACATATTATATACTACATAGTTATTGTACATGTGGTTAACTCCGTCTCCTCCTGCTAGAATTGAGGCCCACAGGAAGAGGGGTCTCTGTCCATTTTGCTCACTGATACATCCCAAGAATTACAGATTGGAGCTCTTCAAGGGCCAGATACTTCTGATGCTTCTCCAGCCCCCAGCACAGTCAGAGGCTTTCTAGGTGAGGAAAGAAAATCTTTCTTAATAATCAGATGGAGCTGGGCGCGATGGCTCACACCTGTAATCCTAGCACTTTGGGAGGCTGAGGCAGGCAGATCACTTGAGGTCAGGAGTTTGGGACCAGCCTGGCCAACATGGTGAAACCCCATCTCTACTAAAACTATGAAAATTAGCCGGGCATGGTGGCATGCACCTGTAATCCCAGCTACTCAGGAGGCTGAAGCAGGAGAATCTCTTGAATCCAGGAAGCGGAGGTTGCAGTGAGCCAAGATCGTGTCACTGCACTCCAGCCTGGGCAACAGAGTGAGTCTCCATCTAAAAAACAACAACAGCAACAACTCAGATGAAGATATGCCTGGCTGCTTCCAGAGCCCAAAGACCCTTCCTTCCCTGGGTTTTTGGCATGTCTCCTTGGTCTGAGTCTTGTAGGCCACATGGCTAGTGTGACTATATCATCTGGATTGGGACACACTTTGAGATTGCTGGGGTGGGTGGTGGTGAGGAATTATTAATAGTTCCACAGCAGGTACAAATGGGGACCATTTCAAGCAACTATGCCGTTACTTACGGGACCCATTGAGTTCTGTTAGTCTACAGTCCAGTTCCTGGAGGATGGATCTGAAAGTTGCTTCCGTGTTAGTTCTTCTGATACAAACTCAGATTTAAATATGTGTGTAGCAAAATAGTGCAAGTTTTCCCCTGACATACCTTTATGACATAAAGTGAGATCATCTAGGTTGTACATTTGTATTTTTGTTTTTATGGTGCACGGTATTGCTATTTTCATTGGAAAGAGGGAAATGCAAACATACTTATTTTTCCAGAATTGGCTTGTATGCAGACAGTGTTGCCTATCCCAGTGCCAAGCAGAGGAAACAGCAAGTGCAAGAACTTGGGGGTTGGGGGTTAGGGGTGGTGGGAAGCAGGACCCTGCAGAGTTTCAGAATTTGGGTTTGGCTGGGTCTTCTCCCCTCTGCTTCTTGACCTAACAGGGCTTGGACCTCTTTCTCCAAACGAAAACCAAACCAAAACAACAAAACAAACGACTCCCTCCCCGAAATCTACTTTTCCCCCTTTCTGTCATACAACACAAATATATATACATATTATTCTATTTATCTTTTTTTTTTGCAGGAGTGGGGAAATATTTGATATTTTTTTCATGAGTATTGAACCATATATCGAAGGAGAGACACCCTTATTATGCTACCTTCAGGAAAGCAAAGACTGACAACGAATTCTGTCACTGGGACGCACCAGTGTCATTACTGGAGGAGCTGTGTAAGGGTATGTGATGTTCACCTACGCTGTCCTGTCTCTCCACTGAATTCTAAGCTTGTTGGGGAAGGGATTGTGGCATATCTTTGTTCTAAGTCTAGACTCATTTAGTTGCAAAAAACTAATTCAATTCAAATTAGGTCAATTTTTTTTAATGCCTTATCGGAAGGTAATAGTAACATCTCACACCACCACAGAATGGAGAGCATGAGGAGTAGCCGACCTGCAGACAACAGGAACAGTGCCTGGAACAGAGCTGTCTCACCACCCTTCAGAGCCTTGAGGTCTCCCTCATCTTTGTTTCACTGTCTCCTTTCTCAGAGCCCACTTTCTCTCCATGCCTGTGCTCCCACAGAAAAAACCCATCTTTCCTTGACTTTGTGTTTTTCCAATGGAAGTGCCATTGGCAGCTCCGGTGGGACAATTCTTTGTTGAGTTGATTGTCTGATGTGCTGGTGTATATTTTGCATCCCCCAATGAATGTCAGTAACATCTCCTCACTTGTTAATTGTAACAAACTGAACTACCTCAATGCCTTTCCAAATGACCCCAACTCTGTGATAAAATGGGTACAGCATCCACTTCCAACAGAGTTTCAGTGTCTTTGGTTCACATTTTCCAGAGAGAAACTGACTGATGATCCTGCAACCATTAAATACCCCGGTCCACTCAGCCATGACTGGAAGGCTGCCAATTCCTGCCCCTTCCACAGGACCTCAGAGAGGGATTACTCCCAGAGAGGGGTCTGTGACCAGGCAGTTAATCCCAGGTAATTAACCAATTTTTTCCCTCCTTGCTCCTGGACATCCAGCTTTTGGTAAGTGCCTATAAATATGTATTCATTGTTGACTGACTGAAGGATGGGGCCAATGGAAGCTAAGGGATAATGAGACTGTCAAGTGTAAAGGGGTTACTGGAGAACCTCCAACCAGCCTGCACACTGGGAGGAGTGCTCACTGGTGCCTGTTGAAATTTACGAGGTTTGTAGAGGGGGATGGGGGGAGGCTGGCCTCTCCTGTTTCAGCGCAGCACCTGGGATTCAGTCTGTGAGGTGGGAAACCAGCTAGCTAGCAGGACTTTTGCTTTGTTGAGAGTTCCTGTTTCCCTTTTTGCTGTTTTTGCCCAAAAAATTCCATTTTTCTCACCCTTCAAAGTGTCTGCAAGCATAATCTCTCATGGTTGTGTGACAAGGACCCCGTTTTCAGCTGAACTAAGGAGATGGTCCTACAACAATAATAGTCATGTTTGCTCAGGAGGCCCCCTTTCTGTGCTGTCTCTTGCCACACTTTCGGAACCAATAACTCCAAGTCATCTATTTTCCCTTCTCTTTCCCTTTGAATCTCAACCTTAACCCTATCTTTCATTTTCTCTATTTCCACTTTCCCTCATTTTGCATTTTTCTATGCCCCCTTCAACTTTTATGTCCATAAACATGTGACCTTAGTGGTTCTCACTCCTCTTGCATACCAGATAACATAATACTAATTTACTAAAACTTGAACATACTACTTTATAATCACAAGAATATATGAAAATGCCCTAATTTACTCCCTGAATTAACATACTTTTTGCTTATGTGTTTGCTTTGCACAGCTGTTCACCATTTGAAGAGGTCATCACAATGCTGAAAAGATAATCAAAGAAGCTACTTAAGAATAACATGCCCTTTTTAAAAATAAAAAACAAACAATCCCCATGCTGAACTTGGAATGGTAATGAGCTCAGGCAGGAACCCAACTGTGACCTCCATGGCCAACCCACCCAGCTGGGATATTTGCATCTTATACAAACCATTTTATGATGCTATAAATTTCACATTTCTTACAGTTACAGGTCTTAATCATCATGAAAACCATTTCTGCACGTATCTTTGGTAAACGGAATTAAAATTTCCACATGATCTGAAAACGCTAAATTGTTAATAGCTTCTCTAGGGCTTTGCAGCTTGCTTTGACCTCTGATGATCTCGTCATTGTTTAGGCATATAAAAATCACAATTTAGGCTGATGAGCCTAATTTAAGTCTCCAGGCAATTTTCAATCCATTTTTGCTGCTTTTTCAAGTTCTTCACCATAGAAAAAGCCATTTAATAAGCAACCTGGGTACAAAATAACAGACCCCAATTAACAAACCTGGCATATATTATAAACATCACTGTATCTATTGCCATCTCTAAAGCATTCTTTTGTAACATTCAGTCACAACGTGTAATCCTTAGATTTTTAGTTGTTTTATTCAGTAGTTGGCCCATAAACAAATCTGCTCTTCCATTTAAAATTTTCTTCTTGGAGATGGTTTTAACCTCATTCATTTGAAGTTTTTAACTTGTTCTTTTTATATTTGCTTTAATTTTAGGTCATACAGCTTTTTGAAGCACATTCAAGCAAACTTCTTGGATCTAGATAAGCATTTGATTTAAAAGTGATCTTTGAGCTGTTTAATAACTTCTTATGAATATTGTGTGCTCTATGGGAATTCCTCTGAGTTTTTCATTCACTGGCATTTTCTTTATCAATTCTGTACGTTTGGGGTAAAAAAAAAAAAAAGAAAAAACATAAAATAGGGGATGTGTTCACAAGACAATAAATGTAACAAGCTGTTCTTGATTTAACCATGAAATGAAAGCTTGTACTTTCTTGAAAACATCTTTTGCACGAAATGAAGGCATTGATTATTTCTATGGCTATTACCTGCCATAGTTGATTGACAAACACTTGGTGAATACTGAGCAGGAAGCAGAGTGGCTGACTGGCTCAGGAACAGTGGCATCATCTTTGCTGCAATCTTGAGGACCTAGGACTGGAAGAGCAGTGAGTGTATTGGTTGAGGCTTGTAAACCCATTTCTCTCACCAAGTGTGTATAGTTGATGGAGTAATGGAGAGATACAAAATTGACTGTTAATTAAATTTTCATGAGAATAAGTGAAAACTGAAGAACCTGGACACATTTGTAAAGGTTCTGATGAATTCATCTTGTCCTTATGGGTTTGGGTCATATGAGATGCTGAATTTGTCTTTTGGATTCATGTTAAGAATTTCCGGGAGGCCGAGGCAGGCGGATCACAAGGTCAGGAGATCGAGACCATCCTGGCTAACATGGTGAAACCCCGTCTCTACTAAAAATACAAAAAAATTTAGCCAGATATGGTGGCGGGCGCCTGTAGTCCCAGCCACTCGGGAGGCTGAGGCAGGAGAATGGCGAGAACCCGGGAGGCGGAGCTTGCAGTGAGCCAAGGTCGCGCCACTGCACTCCAGCCTGGGCAACAGAGAGAGACTCTGCCTAAAAAAAAAAAAAAAAAAAAAAAGAATTTCCTAGTTGATCTTGCCTACTTCAGCCTCATCACACTGCCCCTAGTTTATCCTTTCTAAATGTAAATGTGATTCAATTATGCCCTCTTTAAAACTCTTCAAAGTTGTTCTATGGTTTATAAGGGGAAAATACACATGAGTTGGCAAGACCTCTAAAACTAGCATGAGTTGGCCCCAAGTCACCCATCTGGCTATGCCCCAAAGCCTTCCCCATTTGCTCATTCCATTGCGGCCACACAGCACTGCATGGAGCCCCTGCAATGAATCAGTTTTCCCTTCATGTGTGTGCATCTAAAGAACTCTCCCTTCTCTGCCCCTATAACCCCTTAGCAAACTCCTATTCATCCTGCAAGACCCAGTTGAAGTATTACCTCTGAAGTTTTCCCTGACCACATTCCTCTCCTAACTGAATTAATAGTCCTCTCCTTGCTGACACATCTCTGTGTTCATACCTCTATTCCAGCACTTACCATATAATGTTGTAACTACTTTTCTATGACAGGCTAGTAGTTCTTTCCTTGGTTACATAACAAAGACACACAGGAAGACTTTTTCGAAATACCTGTTCTTAGGCGGCAATCTTAAAGATTCCAATGTAGTAGGACTGGGGTAGAGCCCAGGAATCTTTTCTTTTCTTTTTTTTTTTTTCTTAAGTGTAGCAGGTGGCTCTGACCAGGTGCACATCTGGTTGAGAATCATTACACAGAACTGGGAACTCTGTGCAGGCCAGGACTGGACCTTGTTCATTTTTGTCCCCCCCACCCTTAAAAGACTGGCACTTAGTAGACTCCCAGGTGATGTGGAAAGCAGAAAGAAAGAGAAAAAGGAAGGAAGGAAGGAAGGAAAGGGAAGGAGGGAGGGAGGGAGGGGAAAGAAAGGAAGGAAGGAGGAAGGAAGGAAAGAGGAAGGAAGCAAGAGAGAGTGAGAGCAAATGAGAAAGAGAGAGAGAAAGAGAAAGAGAGAGAAAGCAGAGGAGTTCTAGACTTATTGGAAGAATCTTACCCTTTGGGGGAAAAATACTGCAAATTAATACAGGGAGTTTTGTGAAAAGGTGTCCCCTGGTTTAGCTATAAGGACAAGATCTATCTCCCAAGAAGACAGAAACCAGAAGATAGATACACTTAGAAAAGTGTACTGGTATCTGCTGAGTGTGTGGGCACAGTCCAGCCATGGGAGTTGTTCCTCTTCTTCTAGTTATTGTGTAAGCACCAATCTGAACCATCCATGGAAAACACCTCAATCGGCCTCTTCAGTTTGACCTGCAGTACATCACCTTCTCTGGTAGTCTGACACCCAGTTTCCGCTTCTGTAAGTGGAAGCCTCGCCAAGTATCCCCACTCCCGGAGCAAACGTGTGGCCATCAGGTGGTCCTTATGTCACTGCAGAACACAGGGATCCTCCTCATGGCTCCATTTGTCAGTCCTGCCCCATGCCCAGAGCCATGGCCAGGCTGATTTACTCTGATGTCAAGGGTCTGCTCAGGACTGGCATCTTGTAGAATAGGATTGGGCAGACAAGAGAAGATTCCAGAGTGGGGGTCTTTTCAATCTCTGGAGGAGCTTTCCAGTGGCAGGCATAGTGCCATCATTTTGCTCTGTACTGAATACCAGGCTTAAGGCTAAGCACCATGCAAAATCAGCCCCACCAGGGCTGCCAGACTGGTGCAAAAACAGGTCTTTCCCAACTACTGGGATAATGCTTTTACACTCCTGGTTTTCCCAATCATTGGATAACAGACCTCAAGATTTCAGCAGCCTAGATGCCCGATATGTGCCTGGTCAGAGCTGTCTGGAATCGCTAACCACTGTGGGATTTTGTTTTTAAATATATGCCTTGGTTATGGAAGGAAAACTCATTGTGCAGAGCCCTGCATTTCAAGCACAAAACCTGATATAAGGAAGAATTATGATTGCAGCAACCACAGCGCAGCTCCACTTTGGGGCTCTGCCAGAGTTCCCATAAAACCCTCCTTTTTCTGTAGTCTACACCATGCTCTCTTTGTAATCAATTTAAGAGGCTTTTATGAGATGCCAGAGCATGTTACTTAAAACATTCCCATTTATTTTGCCTTACTTTAAGTTTTTATTACACAGAATTTGAATTAAATCCATTTGGCAATGTTTTACAGTGGAGGGAGGCCAGGCAGGGGTCCGTCAGGAAGAAAAAAGGCATTTGTCATGGAGGAAAAGCGCACGTGGTCAGGTGGCTTAGACCCCAGCATGGGGAAGAGAGATGGAGGCACCCGAGGGTGGGGAAGTGCGCCAATCCTCCCCTCAACTCAGTGAGACGTGGAAAATTCCTCATGCTCATCTGGAGCCTCTCTCCTTCCTACAACTTTTGGTAATTTTTCTAAGGGCTGGCTCTGCCCTCCATTGTTCTGTTCAAAAACCTTCCATGACAAAATTTATATTCAGAATAAAGCCCAAATTCCACACTGCGGTATTTTTCATCACCTAGGATTTTCCCTCAATCTGCCCCTACCACTTGATGAAGTTCTTTCCTTCTCTTGCTTTTTACTCTCCAGCTAAACATGAAGTGCTTCCTGTTTATGTCTCCTGCAGCAGCCTTCAAATCCTACTCCATGGTCGAAGTCAGCCAAAGTGTCAGATTAGCCCCCATATTTCCCTTAATCCTTTCAGAAGGAAGTAGTTGGGCCCCACTGTGAATGCCTATTGCATTTTATTTGTTCTTCTTATGACAATTAACACGTTCTGTCTTGCTGTCTGCAATACACGCCCTTTGTTTTCCAAATTATAAGTCTAGAGCAGTAGTTGCCTGAATATTTTATCTTTGAATCACACTTACCACCTAGCCCAGTGACTCGAATATCAAAGGACTCAGAAAGTACCTGTGGAATGGCTATGTGTATGCTGGCACCAATCAGCAAGTTCAGAAATAAGAAACATTTGCCACTTATCTGTAAGTGGGGCTAAAGTGATTGTTTTAGAGGCTGTTTCCACTGTTGCAGCTACTCGCACACCCCACCCCACAGCAGACGGGCGATCACGTGAGTCTGCCCCATGGCCTCATGCTCCCACTGATCAGCCTGCTCCACACCCAGGGCCATGCCAGGCTGATTTCCTCCGAGGCCAGGAATCTGCATTCGATGACGTCTTGTAGAAGTGATTCGGCCAGACAAGAGAAGAGTGGCATCAGAACGAAATCTTCCCCATCTCTGGAGGAGTATCCTAGCCACAGGAGTAGTGCCGTCTAATCAGGCCAAGCCACTGGAGGACTCACCGGGATCTGGGGACTGACAGAGGAAGAGGGCGGAAGAGGGCGGAAGAGGGCGGCAGAGGGCGGCAGAGGGCGGAAGAGGGCGGAAGAGGGCGGAAGATCGCGGAAGATCGCGGAAGATCGCGGAAGAGGGCAAAAGTTTAGTCAAGGACCTAAAATGAAGCCAGGAGGCAATTTTAGCTTGCGCCTCTGACACATCTTAAGTAGAGAACACTAGACCCTGGAGATCACAGCCCCTGGTTGAGCAACTGCCGAAACACCTGCTGTTACCTTCATTATTTCCTGCTGAGCTGGGCGGTCCCTGACCACAGGTGGGTGCCCTTTTAGACTGTTAAAACCAACCTCTTGACTCCAAGCCTGCTTTAGATACAATCACACCAATTGTAATATTTGAAAAACAACTCTTGTAATTGCCCTATCTTCTTGTTTGACTTTTCTTCTGTAAAAGTTTGAACTTCGTTTTTGTTCTCAGGAGCACTTCCCAAAGTAACTTCGAAATGTTTCCCGGGCTGTGGTCACTCAAATTTGGCTCACATAAAATCACTATTGCCCAAGCCATGCCTTAGTATCTTTCTAGGTCCACAGGACTCTGCCACAGGGCTGAAACTTTATTCTGGTGTTCCACCTTGACTGGACGCAGCCACACACTTCACATATGTTTTTCCTCTGTGGAGCCACCAGCAGGGCTCTTCACCTAAATAAGGTCTGACTCTGCTGCATGACCTTTGGGCTGTAATTCCTGCAACCAGTGGGCAAATGCACTGTATCTTTCTTGGTTTGAATTTCTGAGCAAAAAAAAAAATTGGGATGGGTCCTGCCCATCTCTGTAAGCCAGATGATCTCAGCCCCTGGGACAGGTGCCTTCCTTTGAATCAGTTAGCAGAGACCAGGAAGCAGGGGCAGGTGTGCACCATGGGTGTGAGCAGTGGGAGCTTGGTCAGGCAGGCACCACAACAGACATGTCCAATAGTATCAATGCCCCCCTCCGCCATGACCTTGCAACTAGGGAAGGATGAGGAAGAAAGTCACTCTGCTCCCTAGTCGGAGCAGCAAGAGAAACCTGGTGATCAGAAGATACGGCAGCTCATTTCCTCAGATGTCAAAGCTCTGACACACTGCGGATGAGACCTGGGGAGAAATGAAATTACTACAGGTGAGCTCAGAGTTACTGGTGCTATGATCTGCTATTGATGTGGTCCCCTAATTCATATGCTGAAATCTAATCCCCAGTGAGTTCGTAGTAAGAGATGGGGCCTTTGGGAGGTGGACTGGGTCATGAGAATGCAGCCCTTGTGGATGGGATTAGTGACCTTATAAAAGAGGCTTGAGGAAGTCTTTTTGACCCTTGCACCATGTGAGGACACATCGAAGGTGCCATCTACGAGGAGTAGGCCCTCACTAGACATTGAATCCACTGGTGCCTTGATCTTGAACTTCCCAGCCTCTGGAACTATAAGAAGTAAATTTCGTTGTTTATAAATTACCCGGTCTGAGGTATTTTATTATAGCAGCCTGAACTGACTAGGACAGTTGTGAAATAAAAACTAAGAACATACACAAGGGAGAAAAAGAGAGAGGAAAAAAGTATTTTAAACACTTTAATTAGTAGCTGAAGCCAGAGGCTAGTCTTTTGAACTGAATAATAACCAGCTATATTTTAGATTCATTTTCTATCCTGGGTCCTCATTTTTAAGACATTTGAGGTTTGGCCTTGGATACTTAAAAAGAATAAAACCTCATAAGACATTGCTTGATTCATGCCTAAGACACAACAGTTTCTGATGTTCATTGCAAGTTTTGCCTCTAGAAGTGACTAATTCTCATTCAATTCTTACCTAACAAGCCTTCCATTCTGAGCAGCTCTCGCTCCTTTATAATCACAGATGGAGAGCCATGATTAGCTGTTTAATCTGGTGACTGCAAGCACTAGTTATTTCTTTTAGCAGATTCAAGCAATCGCCCTCATGTATCTCTGAGAGAAGAGTCTGCTAAGATCTGATTACAGGGTGCTAATGATCAAGAGTAGCCTAGTGCCCTCCTCTGCCTCCTCCCTCCTCCCTCCCCTACTCCCTTTTCCTCCTATTCCCCTCCTCCTTCCTCCTGTTGCTTCTTTCTCTCTTTCTCCCTCTAGGCATGCTCTGGTTGAGAGGACAAAGCCAATAATGGTCATAAGAGCCAACGTCTATTGAGTGCTGAATACATGCCATGCACCCTGGCAAGCACATTCTGTAATTACCTCATTTAATTCTCATGACAGTCCTAGAAGGCCCATATCTCTGTTTTGCAGAGGGGACCCCGAAGCAGAGAGTAGTTAGATAATGTGCCAAAGATCACAGTTGTGGTGGGAGGATGAGACCCAGGGAGGCCACCCCAGAGTTCCTGGGTCTTTCCACTGGCTTCTCTTTGTATTTTTTATACTCTCCTCCCAGTCCCAGCTAGGAATGCAGTTGAGGGAGAAGGGGAGGAGGGCACAAGGAGATGAAGGCAAGGCATACGCCCAGCAGGGCTGGATTTGACAGAACTTACTAGCTATGGGACCTGAAGCAAGCTACAGAACCTCTCTGGACCTCAGTTTCCTCATGTGCAAAAGGAGAATAATAACAGTGTCTCTCTCATTGTTGAGAGGGTTAACTCCTGCCTGAAACAGAAGAACTGCTCAATTAATGAAAGCATTACTATCACGTTATCGTACTTCACTTTAGGGCTGTGCTGTGGCCCATCCCTGAAAGGTCTTGCTTCCTGAATGGACTAAGATAGCTGGGAAATAAAAACTGAAAATATCCACAAGGTAGACAGAGAGAGAGAGAGGAAGCAATCTGTACTGTTGATAATTAGGACTTCCTGAATTGACCCTTCCTAAGAGACCTACGAGTCTTTGACAAGAGGGAATCTTTTTTTGACAAGATGGAACTTCTGGATCCACAAGGTGACAAAATGTTCTTAGGTTGTGGCACGTAGTATTAGTTTAGGTTACATAATTTGCATAACAATTTCTGAGATAATAGATGCAATTATCCTCATTTTACAAGTGGGGAAACTGAGGGACTTGCCTAACATCACAACTGGGTGAGTGGCAAAGCCAACATTTAGAACTGGGCATGAATCAGCAGCAACCCCACCTCTTACCACACAGACTTGCCACAACCAAAAGAGCAGAAAGCCATGGGAACGTATCTGGAAGAGAGCTGAGTTTCATCAGTGGGTCCCTGTCTGCGTGGCCTTTTTTCCATCCAGCAGCCCTGCCACCTCCTGCTCCCTAACCTTGGCAGCCCCTGCCCCACAGAAGATTTAGATCTAGGAGTCAATGCCGCTCTAACGCCAAGATGACAGAAATATATGATGATTATGGGCTACTTATTTTGTCAATTCATTTTTAATTTCACATTATTTTCTGTTTACTTTCTTGGCGAAAATTCCATATTCTGCCCCTCTGTGCTGTGGGTGGAGGTTTTCAGATCTCTATTATGTTCCCTTGTTATTTTCATGGTTTAAACAAACAAACAAGCAAACTTTTTTTTACTTTTGTCATTCCCTGGGGGTTATATAAACTCTCCTACTTTCAGTGATCTCCTCTCCCGGGGCCACACTGAAATTCACACCTGACTTCTGGCTACTGGCATCTCGCATGAAGTTTCTCATCTCCTTACAGCCAGGGCTTCTCTTGTTCTGACTCTGTTGATGGAGGAAGACAAAGGTGAGGAGAGTTATCTTTTGAAGTCTGGCGGCATCCTGTGTTCAACATTTGCTGCTTTTGAGTTAGACAGATGAGCGTTTTTTAAAGAAAAACTTGAACCTGTATTTCCATTTCCCTCAAAAGAATTAAACTAAGGCAGGGCGCGGTGACTCAGGCCTGTAATCCCAGCACTTTGAGAGACCGAGGCGGGCGGATCTCAAGGTCAGGAGATGGAGACCATCTTGGCTAACACGGTGAAACCCTGTCTCTACTAAAAATACAAAAAATTAGCCGGGCGTGGTGGCGGGCGCCTGTAGTCCCAGCTACTTGAGAGGGGGGCTGAGGCTAGAGAATGGCATGAACCCAGGACGGGGAGCTTGCAGTGAGCCGAAATCGCACCACTGCACCCCAGCCTGGGCAACAGAGCGAGACCCTGTCTCAAAAAAAAAAAAAAAAAGAATTAAACTTAATCAAATTCACGTAAATTTTATTGTTCCAACAGAAAGTTCCTTCCTGGTCTTTGCCCTGGGCTGGAACAATTCTGTTTCATAGGTAATCTTAACAAAGCTAGAAGACCCTCATACTTCAGCCTCAGCCAATCAAACTTGGAGGTGTCTCCTCCCCCACCCTTGCCCTACCCCTGCCTGGAAATCCCGCGTACCCACTGTTGCATGACAGTAGGTGTGCTTTGCACTTTTCCTACAGTGGGGAAGGAAAGTAGGGGCCTCCCATCCCAGAATCTTTGAGTAATTTATTATGCAACAGATTGCGAGCACATATATTACGTGCCAGGCCCTGCGCTGGTCATGAGGATAGAAGTGATAAGGAGAACCTAGTAGCGTTCTAAGGGAGAAAGAAATCACATTCCTGTCTTCGTCCTCTGAGTTTGAAACCAATGGAGAGAGATTCAGGAGTCTGAAGGAGGGAGATGGAAATACCAGCTTTATTACTGGTAAAAAATGGATCGAAGGATGTGGCTTAGATGTTCCACCTCCTGTGACTTCACAAGCTTGTCCAATCCATTACCGCAGAGCCAGACCACTTGAATGTCCTCCTCGGAAGGGCTGAGTGCGTCCAGGGAGCTTGCTGTGAGGCTGAGGGCTGATGGGCATGTGCTGGCTCCTCCACGGGCAGCCAGGTTGGAGACAGAGAGAAGGGGCAGAGCCCAGTGTACCAGGCATTTCAGCTTGTCAGCTAGATATGCCAGTTACTCTTCTGCAAAGAAGGAATTAATATTGGGGGGGAGCAGGAATGTTCTGGCGGAAGCCCTTCCACCTGGAAACATGGCTGGGAAAATAGAGATGCCTATCAAATATGCTCCCTCCTCCCACGGAGGGAATAGCCCAGTGGGAAGAGAGAAAAATACTTATATAAAACAATACAGTCATTGCTTTACAGAGCAGGTGGTCTCTGGACTAAGGCCAGGGGATGAGCAGGGCCCCAGTTGCTGGACAAGTTGCAGGAGGATTAGGGTGCACCAAGGATCACAGATGCAAGAGCCTGAGATAAAGAGGGTGAACATGAGAGGAGTGTGGACCTGTGGGAAGGGACGGAGACGGCCTTCCTCCCCCATCTCTTTTGTGGTCAAGGAATACAGAACTGAGTGCAAAACCTGGGAGGCAGAGGCACAGCAGGGCAGAGACTGTCTTGTTCGTTGCCTGCTGCAGTTCCTGTTACTTGTCTGTGCTCAGCAAAGATTTGTTCTTTGAATTCATGTCATGATGCCTTGGCCTCTCTATATCCTGCCTGGAGCAGGCCACTTTTCCTTTATGCCTGTTTCTTTTAACTATGGAGATCCTAGTCCAAGTCACCTTCTCACTTCCCTGAGCTTCTGTTGTCATTCCAGAGTGATGTTTGTACAAAGCCTGGTGCTCTCACAAGCACAGCTCTCAGTAAATACAGAGTTTTATTATTAGACGATACTGAATTTTAAAAATGTCAATTCTGGCCTTTTCATTACAGAAGAGTGAACTCAGGTCTGCATACAATTTGCTCCTTCTTCATCACACGCCTCCCCTGAGGCCTCAGCTCTGGGCTGAGGACATGAGTTCAGGTGGCAGCCAAGGTCACAGATGCACAGGGAGCTAGGCAGGTCCCGCGGGGAAGGGAGCACACCCACCTGGAGCACTGCTGCCCAACTCCTGGGGAATGCTTAGGAGCATAGGTCCAATGTGACTTGTCAAAAGGAGGTAGAAATCGGCATTTTATGTAAGATCTCCTGAATTATAAACACTGAGTTCAAGTTCAAAAATGCTAAAAAAAAAACTTCTGAAGAAAAAAATAAGGCCAAATGCAATGACTCATGCCTGTAATCCCGGCACGAAGGCCAAGGCAGGCTAATTCCTTGAGCCCAGGAGTTCGAGACCGACCTGGGCAACATGGTGAAACCCCGTCTCTACTAAAAATACAAAAAGTTAGCCAGGTGTGGTGGTGTGCTCCTGTAGTCCCAGCTACTCAGGAGGCTGAGGTGGGAGAATCATCTGAGCCTAGGAAGTCTAGGCTGCAGTGAGCCATGATCTGGGCCGCTGCACTCCAGCCTGGGCAATGGGAGTAAAACATTGTCTCAGAAAAACCAAAACAAAACAGAACAAAAAAACAAAATAAAAACACTAAAAGGTCAGACATGATCTAGCTGAGGGCTGAATTGGCTCTCCCTCCCCTCCCCCAGGCTCCTGGCTTCTGATCCACTGCAACCTGACCCTAATGTCAAATTGGACCCTATCATGGGAAGGAGAGCCAAGGTCTCAAGGGAGTCAGCCTCAGTCACCCAGCAGGGGACGGTGTCTGTGCTGTGCATGATGTTTTAAACTACTGGTCTTTAACATTTCCAGCTTCACACTAATTTTTCCTTTCATGTTTTCAACTGGAAAGCTTGTCCTAATTAAGATTTATGCCCAATAGTGTTGATTCTTAGCCAAACTGGGAAGCTGTAGGGTGAGGTACACAGAGCAGAGCCTGGACCATCAGACAGGCCTTCGTTCCAACCCTGATTTCATTACTTTTTGACTGTGGAATCTGTGCAAATCACTGAACTTTTCTGGGCCTCATCTGCAAAACAGGGATGGTCATAATCCCTATTTCAAAGGATGACTGTGAGAGATACTGTAAGTGAAGCACTGAGCACCTGTCCTGGCAGAGAGCAAAACCCAGAAATAGGGTTTCCTTGTCCTTGATGCTTCCCACCTTCAACATACAACCCCAAAGAATATGGGAAGCCAGATGGGCAACTCTTGGGGAGAGAAAACTAAGAAGGAGACCAGAATAAGCCGGCACTTTGAGCATGTCCTAAATTCTCAGCAGGCTGCTGATCTAACTAGAAAATCATTTGCCACACGTGTAACTGGCCTCCTTTACTGATGGGATGAATTTCTTTTCGGAACAGACTTGGGGGCACGGAGTCCTGGCATGTACCATCAGCCCTGCATGAGTAGACAGTGATTCCTTCTCTTGGATGGAGATGACTTCCCTTCCTCCTCCTGGGCTTGCACCGAGCTTGATATCTCCTTCCTCCCAGAGCATTGACTATTCTACCTGATTTTCCAGTTGCCTGTGGGCAGGTCTCTTTCCCTCATTAGAATGTCAGTGGACAGCAGGTGGGATTGAGGGCAGGCAGAATCTGTGCCTCAATCATCATTTTATTTCTCTCTTCCTCCATCAACTTGGTTGGTGGATGCCAAAAATCCCAAAGTGCCAAAAAAAAAAAAAAAAACAAAAAACAAAGAAAACCCTCTGTTAATTAAGGGCTAAGGCATGAGGCATGAACACCGTAGTACCTAAATTCTCTATTATTCCTCTTCCAGCTTTTATCCATGAATAGTTCTCATGTACTTTTCTGCTTTAAAGCTCTCAATGATATTGAAATTATTGCCTCCATTTCTAGATTGTTGTCTGTCTCCTCCATTACATCATAGATTCTTTGGATGCCCATACAACTCCAGACATAAAACTGAAAATAATGCACTGTGAGGAATAAAAATTACATCTTAAAAAAATTGTGTTTATTTTGGTGAAATTCACACAACATAAAATTAACCATTTTAAACTGCACAATTCAGTGGCACTTAGTACATTCATATTGCTGTGCAACGACCACTGCTAGCCAGCTCCAATTTCATCACCCCTAAAAGAAATTCCGTACCTATTAAGCAGTTATTATCTGTGCTGCCCTCCTCCCAGCCCCTTTGTTCTGTCTCTACAGAGTTCCCGATTTTGGATATAAGGGGAGTCTTTAATATGTGACTGCTTTGGTTTGGATATGGTTTGTTTCCACCAAAACGCATATTGAAATTGGATCCCCAATGTGACAGTGTTGGGAAGTAGGAGGTGTTTGGGTCATGCGGGTGGATCCCTTAGGAATGGCTTGGTGCCATTCTCGAGTACTTAGTTCTCATTCTCACGAGACTGGATTTGTTCTCTGGGAATGAATTCGTCCTATAAGAGTGGGTTGTTATAAAATGAGATTCCTCCTCCCATCTTGTCCCTCTTTGCATGTGTCTGCTTCCTTTTAACCTTTTCCACCATGTTATGACAGCACAGAAGCCCTCGGCAGATGCCAGCACCATGCCTGGGAACTTCCCAGTTTGCAGAACTGTGAGCTAAATAAAACCTCCTTTCTTTTTGTTTTTTTTTTTTGTTTTGTTTTGAGAGAGTCTCACTCCGTCACCCAGGCTGGAGTGCAGTGGCATAATCTCAGCTCATGGCAATCTCCTCCTCCTGGGTTCAAGTGATTCTCCTGCCTCAGCCTCCCGAGTAGCTGAGACTGCAGGCGCATGCCACCATGCCTGGCTAATTTTTGTATTTGTTAGTAGCAGTGGGGTTTTGTCATGTGGGCTAGGTTGGTCTCAAACTCCTGGCCTCAAGTGATCCACACTATGTGCTGGGATTACAGGTGCCCAGCCTAAACCTCTTTTCTTTATAAATTACCCAGTCTCAAGTATTCTGTTATAGCAACACAAAACAGACTAATATAGTGACCTTGTGATTGACTTCTTTCATTTAGCATATGTTTTCTAGCTTCATTCATGTTGTAATGTGTATCAGGACATCATCCTTTTTTGTATCTGAGTAATATTCCATTGTGTGTGTGTGTGTGTGTATGCGTACATTTTGTTTATTGATTCATTTGCTGATGGTCACTTGGATTGCTTCCAGCTTTTGGCTATGATGAATATTGTCATTATATATAGACATTCTTGGGGAACTGGGTCTTGTTCATCATTGTATTCTCAGGGCAGTAGGCCTGCAATCACTATTTATTAAATAGTTGGGTGGATGTTCAAAATATGTCTGTAAAAAATGCCAATGCAATAGATTTTAAGCTCTGAGTTTAAAAGGTGATGTTACCTCTTTTCCTCTAGCTCCAAGGAAAACAGCTCACACTGTTTTGGTGCTTGACAAATTTTTATTGGTGCTGAAACCAGGAATGATGTTTATTCTAGAACCGGTTCTGGTAGTAACGTTGCAATTCATAGAATCATAGGTGAATTTATGATCATAAAATTGGATAATTTAAAGACAAATAGCCTGTGTTTTAGATGTTCTCAGCTCCTACAGAAATCCAGAAAAGGCTAATCTTGTGTGGATTAGAATCCAAACAAGAATTATGATATTGGAAAAGAGCTTCACATCATCCCCACTCCTGCATAAGACAGCATTAGAACTGCAGCACACAGAGCAGGGCTGCTGCACACTGGGGCTCTGGAACCACCAAGATTCCAGCCTACTGAGAGATGATGGGTGACAGGCTGGCTCTTTGGAGGAAAGGCAGCAAGCAGACCTCGAGTTGAAGAGAAGAAGCTATGAAGAGAATACTGACAGACCCTGAGGAAAGAGCCACGCAGTGGCATATCAAAGCAAATCATATTGTAGGAAGAAAAATCAGTCATGCAATGGCCTTTCAGTAACACCTGAACAAATTGTTAGTAAGTATTTTCAAGGTATTCATGTGAATATAAAGTATGTCCTAGTTTATGACACATTTTGAAGTATAATGAATTGCACAGTTATGTCATTAGAGTGCCACTCTAAAGTTGTGGGGGATGGAGAGTTTGAAGCAATCAGTGATCCCACATTGATTCACTTATTCATTCATTCATCAAACACTTATAGAGTAATTACCATGTTTAAGGCTCTGTAGTATGGATGACTGAGTGGAGCTCATGGTCAGTGGTGAGATACAATTTGGTCTTGAAGACAGAATAGAAATTTACCTGGATGGGCATGGACTGGGGAGAGGAAGGCGTAGGACTGAAAATCAAACTCAGGGAAGATGGAAAGATATGACATAGGGACAAGGTTATTTTAAACCACAGATAACACAATTATTAATTTTAAATTATTTGTGATGCTCTATAGCTGGGCAACATTCAAAGAAAACGATTTTGGAGAAAAATATCTTACTTGTAATTTATTAAACAATGGTTCCCTGCCAACATTTAAAAAAGAATTGAGGTGATTTACAACAAAAACTCCTTATTCTCAACAAAAAAGATTTCTCTTCTGAACACCTGAAGTTGTAGTGGACGTTCTTGGTAGTCCACGGCCCTCACTACCCCCAGGCATGATGACTGTCTACTGCCGACAGGACTCCTGTGACTCTGCCCCTGTGCTCAGGTGCTGGGTGTCTTGCTGTGTGCTCAGATGCTTGTTATTGCACTCTGTACTGGTTGAATTCCTCCTCTTCCCTTTCTCATTTCCCCACTTACTTCCCAGTGCTTTCTGAGATCTCCTCACCAATAAGCTATTTGCATTCAAATATTTGTCTCAGGGTCCATTTTAGGAGGAATCCAACTGCTGTGGTTTGAATTGTGCCTCACAGAAAGATAGGTAGGAATCCTAACCTCACCCCCTACTTGTGCACATTACCTTATTTGGAAATAAGATCTTTGCAAGTGTAACCAATCAAGTTAAGATGCGGTCATCCTGGATTAGGGGAGACCCTAATCGAATATGACCGGAGTCCGTGTAAGAAGAAGAGAAGAGACACAGACACACACAGGGAGAACTCTATATGAAGATGGAGGCAGAGATTGGGATGACCCATTCGCAAGACAAAGAACACCAATGAGTGCCAGATGCCACCGGAAGCTAGGAGAGACGTACAGGAAAGAATGTCCCTCAAACCTCCGGAAGGAGTCAATCCTGCTGACATCTGGATTTTGGACTTCAGGCTTCGAGAACTATGAAAGAATATATTCTTAGTTTTTTTTTTAAGGCCACCCTGGGAAACGAATACACCATCCTATGACAAAAGTATTTCATTTTTCTGAATTTTCCAAGAGTCTGGGGCTCCCAAGTCCCTTATAGCAGGGGTCTACATTGTTCCTGCTGTGGCGTCAGACTATGGTGGCCAGAGAGATCAGGCAGAGGGGATGGAAGAAAGAGATGAATGGATTTTTCTGGAATCTTCCTGAGTGGTTAGAGCCAAGGAAAATAGCAATGAAACAAGATATTACAAAGAGAGCATTGGAAAGCCTAATGCCTCTGTAACACTTACAGATCTTTCTACACACATCTACAAACCCTGCACTCACTGACCTTGTGCATCTTTTAAATGCTAAGGTATGTTGTTTGTCCTCTTTAGGTGGATCACAGCACTTATCAAAATCTGGCACAAGACTGACTTGCTGGAGGGTGTATAATTTTGAAACTTGCCTGTGTCAAACTATGCATTCCAAACCTCTTTGCTTTTTACATTTCTATTCCATTTTTTAAAGCCACAGGCACAATTATTGAGATCTCTTGAAAATGATCTTAATCCTTTATCAAAAGCAAATTCCAATTTTCAAATCTTCAAATGTTTTTATCTTCTTTTATCTACCTTCATGGAGCAAGCTACCTCTTCACTAGTTTGCATGTCAGTCCATTTCTGTAACAGATAAATCTTTTAAGTGTTTGACTTTGAATTTGGAAGATGGGGCAAAGACAGACGAAAATAAGCACAGCCTGATAAAGACCCTGAGGCTGGGGGAGATGCTTCATATGTCTTCAGTAACTTTGAGTTTGACTCCTGGATTTTCATGCCTTAGGATAGGATCATCAGATAGATACCCACAGCAAAACCCAGTGTGGGCCTCTGGCTGCAAGTGGCCACACCAATTTGGAAGTCTCTTTTAAGGATTTGATCCTGCCATTCTGCAGACAGGGGTTGCCATGGTAACTCTCTGGGGGGGCATTTTCAACTAGACAGAGACATTCCAATACTTGGAGATCGTTGGTTAAGAAAAGTCTATCTTGACAAATAGTTGGTATTTTAATTTGGGGCAGAGTCAGAAACTCTCCCTGCATCTCTGAGTGATCCTTTGAGCAGAAGAATGTCAGTGATCAAAGTAACCTGTGATGTCTGTAATCAGATTCCCAGTGGGGGAGAGGAGGGCCCAAAGCCCGTTGTGGGAGGACTCTTCTTAAGAAAGCAGTCCAGTCAGCTAAAGACCCTGTTAGTGCTGTCAAGAACAGAGTTAATGATGCCACTTTTAGAAAGCGAGACCAGCATTCTCTTTCTTTTACTCACTTCCTCACTCATTCACTGTTCCCATCTCTCTCCCAGAATCTTCCTGTCTTTCTGAGTGCTTTTTCTCTTAGCCCATGTACCATGTTGGATTTTGGATTCATTTGAACATGGAGCTCAATCCCAGTTGTGTGACCTTGTTACCTAACCTTTCTGGGTCTCAATTTTCTCATCTGTTAAAAGGAGATACCACTTATGGTAAAGGATACTTGAAAACAGTAAATAGATGAGATCTGTAAATGACTTAGCACAAAAGGAACACAGTGCTATCCAATAAACACTGGCTCCTTCCCCTCTTATAACTTTTCTTATGTAGTCTTTGTGTAAAGAAGAATGACTACAAATTAGAGATAAACATGTTATTCACCATAGTTCTGTGGGAGGTTGGCTGAAATTAAAGCATTTGGTGGTATTACTGTTCAAATGGAGGAGAGACCCTCACAGGACAAAGGTGTGATATCCTCCAATAGAGTTAGAATGGGACGAGTAGAAATAGCAATTAGTCAACAAAGTCTTCTGTGACCATTATGTGAGTCCAGACTGATAAGGGTGGGGGTAGGAGGAAGGGCAAAATTGTAACAAATAGCACAATATGAATGTACTTAATGCCAGTGAACTGTATACTTAAAAATGGTTAAGATGGTATATTTCATGTTATCTGTATTTACCGCAATTTTTTTAAAAAGGATCACAAGTGGTTTCTTGAGGATTTTGTACCAGATGGAATAATAATAATGTAGAATGAAATTAATGCATTAAACTAAGAAATAAATCCATTTAGGTTTTTCATTAATAACAACAGCGACATGCTTCACTGGAGCTCTGCAAAGAAAAAAGTTGCTGTACATTTTGAAAAGCCAGGGAGAAAATGAAAAATCATCAAATCCCACAAATCACAAATGTCTTTTCAAATCTCCTTGAACCAGGATCTTATGCACACACAACACCGATAAAGCTTCAGGCTACCTTTAAAACATCAGCATTTGGTTTTCTCTCTAAATGTCTCCATATTTTACCCCTGAAGGTAAATTAATCTCCATGGAATTGCAAAGTCATTAGACAACTGCGTTTTGCCAGAAAATATGTGAGAGCTTCTGGCTTCTCATACTACCCAGATTCCTGATTCCAGAAAACATGGCCTCCTCCTAGAGGAAGGCTACTTCTCATTTATGGAATGGGCCCTAGGGAGGCACTAGGTCCTGGCCTTCTCTTTGATAGGAAACTTTTTAAATGTTACTGATTCAACCTCATTACTTGTTGTTGGTCTGTTCAGGCTTTCTATTTCTTCATGATTCAATCTTGGTAGGTTGTATGTGTACAGGAATTTATTAATTTCTTCCAGGCTTTCCAATTTGTTAGCATATAGTTGTTCATACTAGTCTTTTTTTTTTTTTTTTTTTTCAGCCAGAGTCGCTCTGTCGCCCGGACTGGAGTGCAGTGGCTAGATCTCAGCTCACTGCAAGCTCCGCCTCCTGGGTTTACGCCATTCTCCTGCCTCAGCCTCCCGAGTAGCTGGGACTACAGGCGCCCGCCACCTCGCCCGGCTAGTTTTTGTATTTTTAGTAGAGACGGGGTTTCACCGTGTTAGCCAGGATGGTCTCGATCTCCTGACCTCGTGATCCGCCCGTCTCGGCCTCCCAAAGTGCTGGGATTACAGGCTTGAGCCACCGCGCCCGGCCCATACTAGTCTTTTATGATCCTTTGTATTTCTGTGGTATCAGTTGTAATGTCTCCTTTTTCATCTCTGATTTTATTTGAGTCATCTTTTTTCTTTGTTAGTCTAGCTTACAGTTTGTCTATTCTGTTTATCTTTTCAAAACACCAATTCTTCATTTTATCTATCTTTTATAATGTTTATTTAGTCTCTACTTTGCTCATTTCTGCTCTGATCTTAATTATTTCTTTCCTTATACTAATCTTGGGTTTAATTTGTTCTTGTTTTTCTAGTTCCTTGAGGAGCAACATTAGGTTGTTTGAGATCTTTCTCCTTCTTTGATGTAAGTGTCTATCGCTGTGAACTTCCCTCCTAGAACTGCTTTTGTTGTACAGGTTTTGGTATGCTGTGTTTCCATTTTCATTTGTCTCAATAAATTTTTTAATTTCCTTTAAAATTTTTTTGTTGACCCATTGGTTGTTTAGGAGCATGTTGCTTAATTTCCATGTAATTATATACTCTCTAAAGTTTCTCCTGTTATTGATTTCTAGTTTTATTCCAGTGTGGTCAGAAAACATACTTGATGTAATTCTGATTATGATTTTTAAAAATTTGATAAGATTTGTTTTGTGGCCTAACTTATAATCTATCCTGGAGAATGTTCTGTGTGCTGTTGAGAAGAATGTGTATTCTGAAACTGTTGGATGGAATTTTCTGTAAATATCTTATAGGTCCATTGGGTCTAGAGTCCAGTTTAATTCTGATGTTTCTTTGTTGATTTTCTGTCTGGATGATCTGTCCATTGCTGAAAACGGGGTGTTAAAGTACCCGACTACAAGTGTATTGCAGTCTATCTCCCCCTTTCCATCTGTTCACTGCTTTACATGCTTAGGTGCTTCAATGTTGAATATAGATATTATTTTTTTCAATTGTTATATCCTCTTGCTGTATTGACCTCTTTGTTACTATAGGATGCCCTTGTTTCTTTTTACAGATTTTGGCTTAAAGTCTATTTTATCTGATATAAGTATAGCTACTCTGCCATTTTTTGTTTCTATCTCAAAATTTTTGTCGTAAAGGAGGCTTCAAGGATGTTTGTAATAAATTACCACTTAAAATGGCAAATGCAGTAAATTATTTAATGACTTTTCCACTGCAAGGTTTGGGCTTTTGTTTTCTTCAAATTAAAAAAGAAAAAAAAAAAAAAGCAATTTCAGCAAGACACCGTTCAATGTTTTTCAAGCCTGTGGAATTTCATTCCCAGCTTTACTGCCAGAGAAAAGCATGTCAGTCATGTAACTGAAAGGAGCCGAAAGAAGGAAAACCTTTCCAGGGGAGCTCTGATTCAAGGCGTGAGGACCAGCGCCAGCAACCACCAGGTGGCTTCTTCTGTTCTGGGAGTGAATGAGGCCATGTGCCAGAGGTGTGAGGCCACTCATCGGCCAAAGACAGAGGCACCAAACACTGACCCTGCATGACATGGATAAGCCTGTTCCTGCCTGGCTCACAGGCTCCCTGTCAGGGAGAAAGAACAGTATTTCTCAACCTTCTTATATTAACACAGGACAATTGGTGTTTTATGTTCCATATCCTTCTGAGTCCTCACAACAACCCTGTGCAGTAGATACAACTCTGCCCATCTCCTCCCAGTGGAAAACGGCTCAGAATGAGAAAATAACTCCTGAAGTTAATGCAGATGGTGAAACAGGGGGCCAGTAGGACAGGACTCTGGAACCCTCCCTGCTTCTGCCATACCACAAGCTTCATTCAGCAACCTCAGAGGAGAAGCCGCAGCAGCTCTTGGGAGAGGAGGTTTTTCCAGTTCAGTGGAACACATGAAAGTTGGAAAGCAGCAATAAAATATGGTGCTGCTAAACCAAACAAACAGTTAAGGCCAAGTCCTAGGGGCTTTGAGTGCTACGATGAGGCTTACTGCCTGTGTGGAATAATTAACGGGGAGCCACTGAGGAGCTGTGAGGAAGGCAGCATCCACACCAGATCTTCAGGGAGTCTCTTCCCACAGCTATCTGAGGACAAACCAAAATGCAAGGGCTTTAAGAGTGTCAGACAAGAGTGGGGCACTAAGAAGAGACACCAGAGAACACGTGGTGATGATGTAGGCTCCAGAGCCTGGACTTTCGCTGTTTTCTGAGCAGCAAGACTTTCTTTCTGTACACATCCTCTCATGGGAGGAGGCAGCACAGTGAGCTGGTCATACGCACTACCTTGCTCTGCCTTTTTGTAGCTGTGTAATTTAGGGCAAACTACTTTCCCTCTCTGTGCTTAGATTCCTCCTCTACAAAATGAGCATCATAACATGCACCTCACAGGATTATTCTGAAAGATATCTGAGAAAAAGGTTATTTAATATGTAGCAGAGTATTACATATTTATGAATGGCAGCCATTATATCACTATTAGAAATGGATAAAAGTGCTTTGCTCTTTCAGTATACTTGGGCAGGCAGGTCTGACTAGAGTCAAAACTATGAAGTAAGTAAAATTAATCTTTTACTTAATTAATCTAATTCTCATCTTCCAAGCTCCAAAGACCAATGATTATTTTGTAACTCATTTGGTGCCAAACCTGACCCAAAGTCAGGAAGGCTAATGATAGACTTTATCTTACTTAGTGTGAAGACACACTTTGCTGCTAAAGTGTTCATGCATTTGCTAATGGGGAGTTAGGCTGTGGTGCCTAGGATTTCATCAAATACTAGTTTAGAAGTTGTGAAGGTATTTTGAAGGTGTGATTGACATCTACAATCAGTTGACTTTAAGTAAAGGAGATAATCATTAACTTGCGGGTGGACTCCTATATTGGTTTGCCACAACCAAGTAATGCAGACTGGGTGGCTTAAACAACAGAAATGCCTTTCTCACAGTTCTGGAGGCTGGAAGTCCAAATCAAGATGGTGGCAGGGTTGGTTTCTCCTGAGGCCTCTTCTCAGCTTGCAGATGGCTGCCTTCTCCCTGCGTCTTCACATGGCCTGTTTTCTGGTGTCTCTTCCCATTACCCCACCCTCTCACCTCATTTAACCTTCTTCACCTCTTTAAAAGCCGTGTCTAGGCCAGGCATAGTGGCTCACGCCTGTAATCCCAGCACTTTGGGAGGCCAAGGCAGGCAGATCATGAGATCTGGAGTTCGAGACCAGCCTGGCCAATATGGTGAAACCCTGTCTCTACTAAAAATACAAAAATTAGCCAGGTGTGGTGGTGCACACCTGTAGTCCCAGCTACTTGGAAGGCTGAGGTAGGAGAATCTCTTGAATCCAGGAAGTGGAGGTTGCAGTGAGCCGAGACTGCAACACCGCACTCCAGCCTCGGCGACAGAGCAAGACTCTGTCTCCAAAAAAAAAAAAAAAAAAAAGCCCTGTCTCCAAATGTAGTCATTTCAGGGATGAGGGCTTTAATACACGAATTTTGGGAAGACATATTTCAGTCCATAGCAGCCTCATCCAATAAACTGAAGGCCTTAAGAGCAAAAGCAGGTTTCCTAAGGAAGGAATTCTGCCTCAAGACTGAAACATGGAAATCCTGCCTGAGTTCCCAGCCTGTCTTACAAAGTTTAGACTTGCCAGCCTCCACTATCATGTGAACCTCACTCTTTTTGTTTGTTTGTTTTTTGAGATGGAGTCTTGCTCTGTCACCCAGGCTAGAGTGCAGTGGCACGATCTTGGCTCACCGATCTTGGCTCAACCTCAGCCTCTCAGGTTTAAGCAATTCTCCTGCTTCAGCCTCCTGAAGAGCTGGGATCACAGGCACCCACCACCACACCCAGCTAATTTTTGTATTTCTAGTAAAGACAGGGTTTTGCCATGTTGGCCAGGCTGGTCTCGAACTTCTGACCTCGTGATCCACCTGCCTCGGCCTCCCAAAGTACAGGGATTACAAGCGTGAGCCACCATGCCCAGCCAGAACCTCACTCTTTAAATCAAATCTCTTTATGTCTATCATATGTATATTTTATATGTGATATATATTTTATAGGTGTATTTTAAATACATATGGTATATATCTAATAGAATACATATATCTATATCATATTGGTTGTGTACTTGAACATATATAGCTGGATTTTCTCTAGAGAACCTGGACTGATACACTTGGCAATTATCTTAGTTTCTCTTTGAAGAACCCTGTGAGGGAAGAAGGGGAAATGTATTACCCCTTATTTTCAGTTGAGGAAACAGGTTCAGCATGTCAAAATGACTTGGTGACTCTCAGAGGTTACAGAGCCAGAGAGGGCAGTGCCATGCACCCCTCTCTTCTGGCCTCTTGCCTGGGGCTCTGTAGGTAGTGCTCCCCAGAGGCTGCGGGCACCACAGCTGGGGAGTCAGGGCATGCTCTGTGAGCGGAGCCAGATTGGAGAGAAAGTGGTGGGAATGTCAGTGAGAGTAGCTCACTGAATATACATTTTATTCAATAGGGACTGGCCTTTTGAAAGTGAGCCCCTTTTGGTAAAATGGAAACTCATTTTATTTCACTAGATAACACATTTTCTCAGGCTTTGGTGGTCAGTGCTCTTTGCCGCTTGATCTTGTCCATTGGCCTTATAAATGATCTCAACTGTGACTCCGGGCTACTAATTAAGTCTGCTGAACACTGAGGATTTTTTGCCTCTAGCAGTGCTAAAGAAATCAAGTGTTACGCTGGCAAGTGACTAATCTGTCTGAATATATTAATTATTGCATGAACTGCTAAAGCTTTTAGAACACTCTAAGACCATTTTAAGAATACCCTGGTAAAGAAACATCTTCCCCATGACTGTTCTTTTCATGGCCAGGAGAATGTCTCACACCAAAGGAAAGCTCTTTCTGTGTTAGACACATCGAAATAAGAACTCAAATAATTAGAATTAGGTTAGGTGACCATTAAATGTTTGACGAATGAATAAATGAATGTTATTTCACTGTGTTAGATATGAGTTCGAAATTTCTTTTCAAAGAATCAGTGTCAGTATGTTCAATTCTTTGCCTTCTACTTTTAAACTTAACTTCCTCATAAAGCAACCTTTTTCGATTACCTGCTCCACCCTGACTCATTTCAATCACCTGCTCCACCCTCACTCATTCCGGTCACCTGCTCCATCCTGACTCATTCTGATCACCTGCCCCATCCTGACTTATTCCTATTACCTGCTACCTGCTCCACCCTGACTCGTTCTCCACCCTGCAGAACCATTTCTTTCCCGCCAAACCACTCACACCGTCACTCTTTAAATTAGCCCATCGGAATTAGTTTAGCCTGTGCGATCTAACCCTAGCCAGTAGGGCCCACGTGCCAGGGATAAGAACACAGCAGCAGGGCCCACGTGTCAGGGATAGGAACCCCTTTCCCTCCCTTGTCCAGGTGTGTGCTCACCATTGCTCCCTCTCACCCTTCTATAGAAGTAACTTGCCTTGCTGAGAATTAAAAAGAAAATCTTATATTTGAGTGCTATTTCTTTTGCAGCAGTGAAACTTTATAACAACTGGCTTCCACTCCATCTTGGATTTTGTTTTCAATGAAGGGAAATAGTACCTTGGCTACATGTAGCCACCTTAGATCTTTCAGAGAAGTTAGATACATAAAAATAAGGACTCAAAACATTTCTCTCTTCTAAGTACTTGTCCTTGTCTGTTGTCCTTGTTGACAGAACGTTCCATCCAATAGCTTCAGAATACACATTCTTCTCAACAGCGCACAGAACAGTCTCCAGAATAGGTAATAGGTGAGGCCACAAACCAAGTCTTAATAAATTTAAAAAACTAAAAATCATATCAAGTATCTTTTCTGACCACACTAGAATAAAACTAGAAATCAATAACAGGAGGAACTTTGTATGTGTATAAATACATGGAAATTAAGGAACCCAGTGACAAATCAGAGAGTTACAAGTGTGGATAGTATATGTCCACAAACCCAACATCTGTCTCATGTGTAACCAGAGAAACTCCTTCAAAGGCATGCCAAGGAAATGAGGGAGAAGGTTCAGAGTAGCACTGTTTGTAAACCCCCAATCTGGAGCACGCTCCATGTCCATCCCATGGAGTGACACGTACATCGTGGTGCAATTATGGGAAGGAATGCTGTACCGCAGTGAAAATGAATAAACTCTAGCTGCACACATCAACAGAGATAGATCTCACAAACTACCATGAGCGGAGGAAGCAAATCTCAGAAGAACAAGTTACACAGACCTCAAAGACAGGCCAGACAAAACTCTCTTTTTCCTGATGTATACATGGGTGGTAAAATCATAAAGAAAAGCAGGGAATTATCATAAAAGTTAGGATGATGGCTGCCTCTGAGGGGATGGAGGCAAGGGAGGGAAGGAGAGTCCAGAGATGGCTTCTAAGGCACCAGCTCTGTTCTGGTTCTCAATCATAGCAGTAGGAATTCAGGTTCCTGCTTCCTTAGACTCTAAAATAGATAAATCGTATATATGCTGCCGGATGTTTATTTCACAATAAACATGAAGGTTAGGCTGGGTGCAGTGGCTCATGCCTGTAATCCCAGCACTTTGGGAGGCTGAGGCGGGAGGATCACTCAAGGTCAAGAGTTTGAGACCAGCCTGGCCAATAAGGTGAAA
>NW_012111031.1:6392199-6393241 GCF_000951035.1 Colobus angolensis palliatus
AGATTACAGGCATGAGCCACTGAGCCTGGCCTAGCATTGCTTTTAAGGTTGAGAATGATCCAAGGTAGAACAAGCCAGCCACAACAGAAAGACCAGGTACCTGCTTGGATGGTCTCATGCCTTTCAGGATCCCTGGAGTAAAAGCCTTGCTGCTCTCTGGCTTTCCTGGACACTCCCAAGTTCAGAACTGAATATACGTCCTATTCAATAGGACAATACAAGCAAAGAGGCATTAACAGTTTTCTAGGGTGAAGGGGCAAGTTCGGCAAATGATGACTTCTACACAGCCTCCAGAACCCAGCTAGGCCAGGGCAAGAGCCTGTGGGGTACTATTTCCAGCCCCCCCGGCTCATCTAGCAAAGCCCCATATGGGCCATATCAGATGGCCTCGCCCTGGGTTGGTCTCAAACCCTTCTTCAGGGTGTGGCTGGAGGAGGGGAGGCTCTGGCTGCTTCTGAGTACTTTAGGACACACTTTATTCCAGCTTTGAGAAGGTAAGCGGATGGAGCATCCAGGTGTTACCCTCCAGGAAGGGTCAGAGTTAACTGCCACCCAGTTCCCACGCTCAACCAGAAGGAGGTAGAGTACCACGTGTCATTCTGACAAATCCCGGCTGGTGGAGAGGGTCAGAACCTTTGGTGTGAGCTGCCAGGAGGCAAGGAGATCATCTGGGCTCCAGATGGTCTCTGCAGCAAGGGCAGGGCTGCCAGAGTCCGGCCTCATTGTATGAGCGGGTTTTGGTAGGACAAGGGCAGCAATGGGAGAAAATGAGGAAGAAGAAATGACAGCACTCTCACACTCCCCTATTTTCTCCATAGTTGCTGAAAATTTCTAGCCAGAGTCATAAAATCTGGGTTCTCAAATTCCTTTCACTGCAGTATTTCTCTTCCTAAGTAGGAAGGAGGCGTTCTGCAACATTATTGGCTCTCTACAAATCTTTTTAAAGCAAAAAAAAAAAAAATTCTTACAGGGGTAACCAAGTCAAAACTACAAATCTTTTGTCACCTTTTATGTAGAGGAGAAGACAGTCCCCAGGGGCAGT